>NW_025945896.1:0-142132 GCF_000764305.2 Hyalella azteca | reverse complement strand
CACCAACAATGCTGCACCAACAATGCTACACCAACAATGCTGCACCAACAATGCTGCACCAACAATGCTGCACCAACAATGAAGCACCAACAATGCTGCACCAACAATGTCATCACTAGTCAGTCACGGTACGTAAACAATCCTAAATACTGACGTGAGAACCGCGCTGGTGAAACGCAAGAGAGAACAGAGCTATAACAGCGAATACTCTCATATACTCTTATAGAACACAAGAGCATCCCTAACTGTATTATTAGCTTTTATGTCATCTGCATACATGGAGCACACGCCTGACACTACTTCTGGCTGATCGTTCATAAATTTATAAAAACAAAGAACAAAACAGGTTCAAGAACGCTTTCTTGTGGCACGCCACTGCGCACTGATGCCCAGTCTGATACGGTTCCTTTCACAATGACACGTTGTCGTCTACCTACTAGAAGTTCTCTGATTCATTGGAGTACGTTCCCCTCAATTCCCAAAGATTTCACTTTACGCAACAGCCGCTCGTGCGGAACACTTTCAAATGCTTTGGCAATTTTTGGCCACCGGCTCCTTTTTGTCCAGCAGGCGAGTCCGATAATTGTTCAAAGTAGACAAGAGGTTAGTCGACAAGAGAGTAGTGATCGATAATCCTATCCCTCACAACAGATTCCATTACCTTACAAACAATTGTGAGACTGACAGGGCGATAGTTTCCGGGGCTACTCATGTCACCTTTTTCGAACAATGGTGTTACTTGACTTTTTTACCGTACTCTTCAATACTCTCCCCGATTACTTGGAAATAACTCCATTACATTTACATAGCCCTCTATTCCTCGTATTTACCTCAATCACAGAAAAGGTTAATTAATTACTTAATTAATTAACCTTAATTACTGCTATATAACCCCATCTCCCGTGGCGTCGGTGGTTCGATATCAACGATGGGACGAGCGCAGCGCTTGTTAAAGTGCGAGCTGTCGTATGAGACTGAGAAGTGGTCGCAGCTTGGATATTGTTGGAAACTTAAACTTCGTTCAAGCGTTGTAGAGTTTAGCACAACGCTTTAGAAGATGAACATTTGATTTTTTTCGTCCACGTTGTTCGAATTTAATATCGAAAATTGAATGCGAATCTAATTGATTTTGAAGCGTAAATATAGTCCCTGACGTAGAATTGGCTCGGAATGCTGGCGAATGAACATTGGGCACAAATTCCGATAACTTCACCATTGGGTCAACTATCAGATAACTACAACTTCAGTTTTTTGCTTTGCACGATGCGTGCCTGGGAGAATAAAGTTTCTAAATGACTATACTAGAAAAGTTCTCGTATGAAAAAGACTTATAACAATCCTGAAAGGCCTGAACGACTTTTTTCATAAACATATTACTGGGCTACGCCAAAAACATCACCAATGCCAGCCTACGTAAAAATAATCGGAATCAACACCAAGAGATCGTGCGAGAAGGAATTTCAATGAGTAAAAACATTAGTGCTTGAGTGCCAAGCATAGGAATCAAGCATCTATGGCATCCACTTCCGAGCCTTCCATGGGTAGTTGTATTGCCAATAATTGCTGTTACTGTATTACTGCTACGTATTTTGTCACGTATTACTGTTACGTATTACTGTTACGTATTTTATAATTACGTATTTCCGTGAGTGAACGTTTCGATCAGGGCCGCAGCTTATCTAAATATTCGGTTTTCCTTAAAGCCAAGAACATTTTCCCCATGGGAAAAACCAGCCAGTGAACCCACGTGAGATGCTGTCGAATATTGGACTGGATTCTCCTATGAGGCGACAAAGGATCAGTTCCGTAGGAGCTTAAGCAGGATGTTGTGCACAAAGCATGGGATATGCATTACAATTATGATGTGCTGCTGTAAATTAATAAAATTCAGTTAGTTTTTCATCAAAGTTTCTTTAATTAGTTCAGCTGAATTTTTGGTTATTTAAGTAGAGCGGAATTTTATTTTGTTTGTCACC
Source organism: Hyalella azteca (assembly GCF_000764305.2). Lineage (NCBI taxonomy): Eukaryota > Metazoa > Arthropoda > Malacostraca > Amphipoda > Hyalellidae > Hyalella > Hyalella azteca. The sequence goes on along the minus strand of NW_025945896.1, from coordinate 140,156 downwards.
TCTAAGACGAGGTATAAGAACAATGTCCCGACACGCCGATGAAATTCGCTGAAAACCATTAATGCAAGAATCTCCGCGTAAGAAAGAGAATCTGTGCTGATTTTGTGAACATAGGTCAAAAAATTATTGAGTTGACGACGGTCAAGTCCCGGAATTGGTCAGGTGATAACTTGACGATGGTCAAATTCGGGACTGAAAATGATCAAATTTGGAACTGAATAATGGTAAGATACGGGACGATGGCTTCAGGTCTATAACGATAATAGTCAGGTGGAGAAAATAACACAGGGCTCGATGCCTAGAACTAAAATCCGGGCGCTGGGACCCAACTATTCTGCTTGACCCGCTAATTTCGGGCTAGCGCATGCTATTTTTTCCAGACGTTGCGTGCCAAGATCCCTAATTTTTGACCTTCATCAAGGACCATAGGACGCTCTTATCATCTCCCCTCACAACCCTCGTTAACCCCTCGACCCCTCGTTTGCCCCTTGACCCCTGCTAATCCCTACCTGGGCTATAGTTGGCCCCAAGCCCTCATCAAACTCGTGACCCTGTCGGCACATGACTCAAGGCAGCCTCGCCCGCCCTGCTAAAACGGCCTCGTAATTCTTATTAAAACGCAAACATCAACGAAATTTGAAAGAAAAAATTAATGTGTAGGATTTTAATGCAGTATAGTGCTGACCAGCAAAAGAACTTGCAAGTAATTAAATGATTTATAATTACGATTACATTTCGTCATAGCAATTCACCACCACCTATCACCTAATTACATTTAGCTGACTAAGTTTACCGAGTGCTCGAGTTCAACATGAATTTGATGGAGAACTGAAATAAATTTGTTCTACGACACCAATGATGTTACTTAAAATGTTGGGGCCGAGATCAATGAAGGAACGTAAGTACAATTTCATCAGTTAACAACGTAAAAATTTCGTGAAAGGATTAGTGACGTTGAAGCTTTAGGGGACGAGTGGAGACAAATGGTGAGGTGACTGAGCGGAGGAGACGATGCAAAGAAGTGAGGAGGTAGACCACGTGATTGGAATGTGACGTGCTGATACCTGGCGCTAGAAATAAGTTTGTGCAGCACAATATAGGGACACAAAATGATATTTATACCACAGCGACCAATGGCTTCTGACATTTAAGGCACTTGTGTCTATTCACTAATAAGGACAGATTTACTGATTAAGTGCAAATTGTCCATTCATCTCCATGTCGGCTCCAGCACCTCCAAGGCCCGGAAGAAGGGCCGCAAGCCCCCCTCCCCCGGGGCGCGATAAGAACCTCAGGTAGTTAGGTCAGCAGACCAGACAAAGATAAGACGGTCGAGGCAGCCACCGATAAGGCCAGTAGGCAGGGCAGAGATAAGGCCTCCAGGAGAAGAAAAAAAACGCTCCAAGGTCTGTCAATACTTCCAAGCATCTGATGACTAAAATCCGGCAGCATCGACATGGCCAACAGGCATTACAAATTAAAAAATTAAGGCAAGTAAAGCAAGCTCAAGAAATTGCAAGTGAAACAAAGATAAGGAAGGGATACCGAACAAAGATTGGGAGGCAGGGAAGGCAAAGCAAAGTAATAGTGGTGCCTTGATAGAGGCACTGCAAGAAGCTAGTCTACAGGCAAAGGCAGGCTCGTGTTCAGGCACAGGCAAGGCTCGTGTACAGGCACAGGCAAGACTCGTGTTCAGGCACAGGCAAGGCTCGTGTACAGGCACAGGCAAGGCTCGTGTACAGGCACAGGCAAGGCTCGTGTACAGGCACAGGCAAGGCTCGTGTACAGGCAACATACCAGGAATTGCCCCCAAACATCGACACTCGAGGCAAAGTTTCAAGGCCAACTCTCGGGAGAGCTGAGCCCACGCACCTGACTTCTTGGAACGCGCGCCTCGTGCGGGAATATTCCCGTTAATTATTAATATCATTGCTGTTTTTAGTCTTCCATCATTTGATTTTTCTCACTCGCAAACTACTCATAACAACCAAATATATGTATCATTGTTATAAAAATAATCAATATTATTTTACACACCAAGAATCACAATGCACCCATGAAATTGTGTAATTTTTCATAAAAACACAGGATTATTTTTGCAGTATTTTGATAATTTTTTTACGTAAGTTCATGACATATGATTGTTCTCTAATTATATGTCCTTATATCCACATCGGGACGTGGGCAAATACCACCAGACATAGATACCCGGTGCCCACCGACACAGGTTATACCCGGAAGTTTGGTAATGCCCGTCAGAAGAGGTAATGCAGTGTTTATGATCGGGTCACGGCCATTTCTGGCCTTGCCAGGGGACTTCGTGGGGTATAAAGGGAGGAGGGACTTCGTGGGGGACAAAGGGAGGGGAGACGTCGTGGGGGACAAAGGTGGCAGCTGCAGTGGCAGTAATGGCGGCAGCTGTAGTGGCAGTAAAGGTGGCAGCTGCAGTGGCAGTAATGGCGGCAGCTGCAGTGGCAGTAATAGCGGCAGCTGCAGTGGCAGTAATGGCGGCAGCTGCAGTGGCAATATATCTTTATTTATTTGTTTCTATTTCCAACTTCTTGTAAAATTCTCCAGCGGCATCTTGAAAATTTTTCATCAATTATACCAAATAATTAAACTTTTTCTTGCTTTCATTTCAAGTTTCCTTGTTGCCTCTTCCCAGCTGAAGAGCCCGCGATGACTCAGCAGTTTCCTGGGGCGTGAGTCACGAAATTCACCCATGAGGCATGTCACGTAGGGCGAGATCAAGTAGTTTGTTATTCATTATTCATACCCAAGCTTGTTTTATTTTTCGTTTGGGTTTCAGTTAAAAATAACATTTGACGGTTGCCTTCCTGCGCGAATGATACTAAAAATTAAATCTTTCTTCAGTTCATTTTGAGTAAATCGAATGTGATTTTTTTTTAACTTGACATTTTTTTAATCTTTCCCGTTTAAAAGTTTTTACAATAAGTTAGGAAAAGTTTAAAGTTTTTCGTTTGTCGTAGGAAGGGCATTGAGCGATCAGGTAGTTCGTCATGTCATGACATTTACGTTCGCTTAAATATTAATTATTCGAGGCAAGAATAGCAGTAAGTTTTAAAATAAAACACCAGCAGCGGCTAGTAACGCTCTTTCTATATATCATGTCACAGTCCGGTAGGAATTGCATTAGTTAACTTGACCAATTTTATCCGCCTGCAACTATATAGGTTCCATTCGTGTTCATTGCCCTTCCTGGTAGCAATAGCATAGAGTTAGCAGGATAGAGAGTTAGCAATAGCATAATAGCATTAGCTCGGATTTTTAATAGCAGGATCTCGTCCCTCGGAAATACATTAAAATCATTTTGCACTTTTTTGTGACAATGGAATCTCGAGAATCAAAGCAACGGCTTTCTAAAATGAAAAAATCTGTATAAATAATGTCAGCACCTCAAAATGTTAATTATCAACGAATTATTGAAAAAATTACCAACATTTCAAAAAATGAACAAACTTCATTCATGCAACTTTGCTCCTCCGCCGTTTATATTTAAAGCCACTGAAACAGTCTCTATAAATCAAATAATTAAATAATTATACTCATCACCGCAGTGAAAAACATTGTAATATTACCCGTGGAGCTTTAAAAACTTAAAGTTTCTTAACACGTGGCCTGGGAATTACTGCAGCACTGCAGCACTGCAGCACTGCAGCACTGCAGCACTGCAGCACTGCAGCACTGCAGCACTGCAGTGCTGCAGTGCTGCAATGTCTGGCACGCAGGCTGCAAGCAACAGGGATGTAGTCTGCACATGTGGCTGTGCAGTTACAACTGAATGCTACAGTTGCAGTTACACGCTACACAGGCAATTGGATGCTACAGTTGCAGTTAAGGCCACAATCTCAGTAGGACGCTACACGTTAATTCAGTTAGCTGCTACATTTGCAGTAGGACGCTACACGTTCAGTTGGCTGCTACAGTTGCAGTTGCCCGCTACACGTTCAGTTAGCTGCTACAGTTGCAGTTGGACGCTACACGTTCAGTTGGCTGTTACAGTTGCAGTTGGACGCTACACGTTCAGATGGCTGCTACAGTTGCAGTTGGCCGCTACACGTTCAGTTGGCTGCTACAGTTGCAGTTGGACGCTACACGTTCAGTTGGCTGCTACAGTTGCAGTTGGCTGCTACAGTTGCAGTTGGACGCTACACGTNCGCAGCCAAATGGCTGTACCGCAGCCACATGGCTGTACCGCAGCCACATGGCTGTACCGCCTTTCGGGCGAGCGCCGATGTCAATTAGCAGCAGCAGCGCCATCTTGCATTTGATTTCATTCATGATTCACAATGAAAAATTCCCTTTCAGTCAATCAATTATTATTCATATAATCTCGTTCGTATTAACCACATCAAAAACTACTTTCAAATTAAACAAATTAAAACATTTGTTTATTGAATTGCGACCGACAAACCTGTGAGTTGCTTGCCTCTCATTTACCTGTCCTTTGTTCTCTATTTTGAACGGGAAAAATTTAACAAGCGGTTTGCTTTGTTTGTATGCCATATACCAGCGGTTGAATGAGAGAAATGAATTTTTATTCATTATTCATTCATGTTTTCTGAGGGTTTTAACGTCAGGCTTGAATGAGGGTTAATGAACGTGACACGTGTAAGAGAGGGGAAAAAGAAGAAAAATATAGGGGGGAAAGTAGGAAAATAGAGGGGAAAAGAGAGAAAAGAGAGGGAAAATGGATTAAAAAGAAAATATAGGATACAAGAATCGAGTTGGAGGAAGAATGAAAGCGAGAAGAAAAATTCGATAAAGAAATTATGGAAAAAGTGGCAGTAAAGCAAGAAGGAGTGGGTTAAGTGGTGAAGTCGGCATTTGTCATCGCAAATGCATATTTTTTTCGAGAATTTAACGACTTTAAGTATTTTTTTTAATATAGACTATAGTTTCCAATTAGGACTGTAATAATGTGTAAATTATAGACTTCAATTATGACTGCTTTGTGGTCGAGGATTTTAATATTATGCTAAATATATCACTGAGAAAAGGTGTGGCCGTATAATGGGATGAAGATAACTAGGAAGGCCGAGCTTGTTGCGTTCAAGAGCTGCAAGATTTTGTGTTACACAGAAATCGAATGCATTTATGTTTGGCCGAAGAATAGTAACCAAATTATGTCCTGCTAATATCAATCAAAAATATTATTCCTTGAACTGCTCATTATTTATAATAATTCCATACTTTAAGAATATATTTGAGAATAGATGCCAATAGAGGGCTGTTGGTGTTATGGGACTTAAGGTACTGAAAAATAACCCAGACCGGAAAATTCTGCACTATCGAAAATATAATTATAATGCTGAGCCATAACACCAGGAAGCAAACATGGATGACATCTTTGGAGAATCTTGCACTCTAAAGATAAACTTCTGCTCACGTGGAATCGCGAGAATTCCGGAGAAATTTGTTTTCTGTGCAGAAAGTTGAGGTCTGGTAAACGGATACATTTACAAAACGTTGCATATTTAAGAAAATAATTATAATTTCAGGTAATTTTACTATCACTTACACGTTTTTCTCGTAAATTATGTTTATAGTCATTAAATCACAACGGAATTCTAGAATATCTGTAAAATGTGGAGATTTCTGACCACAAAAGATGAGTGTTGTTCTGAATGTGCTGCAAGTTGTGAGATTATTGCAATGTATGGAATGTGATGAGCTGGTGAATGTTGCAATCTATAGAATGGGATGACATGGTGAATGTTGCAATCTATGGAACGTTATAAACTGTGTAGTATGTGGCAAACTTTAAAATGTGGCAAGTTGTGGAATGTGGCAAGCTCTAGAGTGTGGCTGGCTATGGAGTGTGGCAAGCTTTGGAATGTGGCAAACTGCCAAATGTGTCAAGCTGTGGCATGTGTGTGGCAAACTGTGGAATGTGGCAAGCAGTGGTATATGGCAAGCTATTTATTGTGGCAACGTCACCGTTGATGACGTGACAGCTCTGAACAATACAAGCTGACGTTGGCTGCCAACGTCGCTGTGGTGCGACGTGACATTATCGTCGTGACGTGCGTGGGATGCGACCGGAATTTGGGGGTTAATTTTGGGGGTTGGGGATTAAATGACGAGGGTTTTGTGGGTTAAATGCCGTGGTTTATTGCGACGACGTGGCTTCGTTGTGTGGCATTGAAATGACGAGGGGTTTCCAGTGAGAAGTGGCAAAGTGGCTGAACAAGAGTCAATTCATGATAATATATTTGATTTTCGATCCCCTGCATAATAGTGGGATGCGCAATGGTGTGCATTTAGACACTGCAACATTATCAACATTATAACTTACATCGTTAACTGTATAGTTACTGCTTACACTTTGACACTGTTACAGTTTACAGTAAATGTTACACTGTGACACTGAACCGTTAGGGATTATGTTTTGATATTGCGTCATTATGAAATACTGAGTTAAACTGCACCATTTGACTTACACTGAATAACTATCCCATTGTGTATTGCGCAGTACGGTGCCACTGTAATGAGAGTGAAGCTCCCTCTTATCACGATTTGTTGCACTGCAAAATGAAGAGTTACACTGCACAGTGTACGGTACCACTGCACCACGGATGGTTGCAGTGCCCATGAGACGTTACAATGCATCACAGTTTGTACCACGTACAACTCTTGCCTGAAGTTATTTTCAGGATTCCGATAGTTCATCGGAACTCAATCTATGGAAGCTGAGGCGTTTTTATTTGATTCTCACACACAAACATGTGCCCAAGCCCTGAGGCTGGAAAATAAGGGATTAGAAACCCATTGACATCCCCTCGAAGCTCATGGGGAAGATAAGTGCGACTGCGAGCGACGCAGTCTCCCCTCTTCGAACTCAACTTGGCTACTGAGGGAAAAGAGCCCAGCTCCCTCGTACCTTCCTAGCGACTCTTTACCTCTCCTCGCATCGTGTGGCCTCTCGCTCTTTCTTTCTTTCTCGATGCTGAAACATTTTGTTATTATATTTTCTTATGATCCGTTATTAATAATTTTTGTTTTTCATGTTTCTTTATGGTTAAAAACTCTCCCCCTTTTTACTACTTAATCTATTTGACATATAGACTCTTTTCTCATTAACTATTCCTCTTTTTGGCTCTCTTCATTTCTCTCAACATCGTCCTTGCCCACACATCTCCCTCGCCAATACATGGGGCAGAGATGGAGAGAGGGGCGTGGGTGGAGGGAGGTGTGCGGGTACAGGAGGGACTTGGTAGATATGCTATCCTCAACACTAGCCCATCAAGCCGCATATCAGGAAACTCTACGGAATTTAGTCTCAATATTTCAGTTACATTTAACAGTGAAATTTTATGACGCACACCCAACAGTTCATAAACTTCTATTCCGTTTTCAGGAGTAGATCTGAGATAAATATTGACCTGTATTATGTCATGATTTAACTGAAAAAAAAACTGAACAAAATTTTAAAGGTGCGACTGCTGATAATTAAATGATTTATATCTTAGGTTACATATTACGAAACATGTTACAAGGATTAAAAATCATTTGTATTTGTTTGTCGGAATCTTTATCATCAGTGGCAGCTTGTTTTTCAGAAACCTACACCCAATAAGAAAGGTACCAAATTAATATAAAATTTTAGAAATGACTCAATGATAGAATGACGAATTGTTGATTTTCCGACTTGAACCCATGGTTTCTAATTAACCTTAACATTTTCCTGCAAGAACTTGTAGGGCACAAAGTGCTGTGGTAATTTTTAAGTGTTTTATATAAAAATATGGGCGCTAAAATTGACTAGGTTTATACTGCTGCATATGAGAAATAATTAATGCGCTCACAACTGTCATTTCGTACGAAACCATTCATTCTATAGAGAAAAACTGAAATGCTGTATTAGAGAAGGCGTGAAGAACTCCAAAGACGCGGAACTGTAGCAAATATTGTTTATCTTGTCTCATATCTAAGTATATGATGCACTAATGCACTTAATTTTCACATAAATACTGCACAGCTGCAGCAATTTCTCTGATAGAGCTACAATTATAAATTTAATTCTTGAATGACCACAGTTTTATTAAATAATTTAAGTGAATGCTACACTCATACATGAAATATTCAAGCATAATGCTGCTCATTTTTGTTAAATTATTTAATAAATACTTCAATGATAGAAAATGCTCCAGAATATGCATTAGAGCATATATATGCACTATCATGCATTATTATAAGATGGCACAACTTTCTTGTTTATATGCGTATAATTGATGACCAGAGAATGCGTTATAATTTTCAAGGAGTCGATAACTGTGTTTCATAAGTCAATGAAATGATAACTGTGAGACACAGAAGTGAACTAATTCCGAAAAAATCAACAGAAAACCCCAAAATATGAAATTTGAAGACTCAGAAAAGAGTCTCAAACTGTCTCAAAGTGTTAAATGCGAGCAGCTTCATCGCAAGAATTATTGATGAATTAAACAGACTCAGTGAAACCCATGATAACGTCAAACTTTTGACTGTATGCAACAACGACCACTGCAAAAGAGGATTTCTCCACGAGGCCGGTATAGTCTATAAATTTTGCTTGAAAGAAGGTTGTAGCCTTCTTCATCATTTGAACCACATTGGAGGATTTGGACTAACAACTGCAACATTGAGTATTACAAACAAGCAACATCATCTCAAGATAATTGATGAATTCAAAAAGCTTGGTGACGCTTTTGACAACAACGTCAAACGCCAGTGTATAGCTTTTATGTTTTCCTTCAAAGTAGGTTGTAGACTTCATCATCATTTAGACTACATTGGAGTAATTAGACTAACAACCACGACATTGAGACCGTCTCACCTGCCATCTGCAACTTGGAGGGAAAGAAACCCCTGTAACAAACTTCTGAATTGGACCCCAGCTATCTATTTCCAAACTACTGGATTTGTCTAAAAATTTGAGATTGTTTGCGGAAGGACTTTCTCGCTCGAAATTTTTGTGTTGAATCCTATTTACGTGTATGATGTACTTATGTTCAACAAAATTTTACTATTCAGTGCTTCTCCTAACTTGAAAATTAATGTTGCTACATTCGAAACGTCGTTAATATATTATTCTTTACTAAATCTGCCTTTTGATCTACTGACGTCATCTAAAGAACTGTTCGACTCCTTGATAATAATAACGCAATCTCTGGTCATTAATTGAACGCATAATATGCATTAGTGCATATTTCCTGTACTAATGCATAGTGCATGAAATATTGGTCTGCTGAAATCAAAATCGGACAACAACACTGTTTTTTTACAAAGAAATTCAGACAAGCACAAAACAAAACCGTTTTGCCTGAAGCTGAATTCAAATTTTAAACCTGATTTAAATTGTTTGTCCCCCTACCCTTTTATACCTTTTTACAACACTTCTCTTTAACTTCACTTCTTGTTTGTCTGTCTGTCTGTCTGTCTGTCTGTCTGTCTGTCTGCTACAAATCTTGTAATCGAAATTTAATACAGTTCTACTTATCCCATCGATCTGAAATTTTGCACTCTTGTGTAAAGTTGGAGACAATGTAATTTTGCACACTTGTGTGAAGTCAGAGGCAATGCATGAATCAATTAATAGAATAAATAATTTTGAAAAAAATTATATATTAAAAAATTTATATATTAAAAAAAATTGAAAAACTAATTTTTTAATTTGAAAATTAAATGAAAAATTCATTGTACATTTGTAAGATTGGAGACACTGGATTCTTTGGAAGTGTTGTCTTTAAAAAGTAATTTTTAAACGCATATTATTTACATTATGTGCATTAACAGTATATAAAAGCATTAATGCAATAGAGGTTAATTTTAACTAGGTACGACTTTTGGGCTATTTTAGTTTTTGCGCGGTTGGTATAAGCGAAAATATAACATCATGCATACATACATTATTCATAATTATATATCTATATCAAAGTCCCAGCAAGACTAGCACGGAAGGCTGTGGATCTGTAAGCCAATTTGTCCCTGGCAATAACAGTTCTGATAGCATCGTTTGGGGCGTGAATAAGGCGATTCCTGCTTATGTCTACACTAAGCTTGACTTCGTTGGTCAACGCTTCCTGAAAGCATTGGACGAAAATGATGGCGCTTTCGTACAAACGTCGGCTGATTCACAAAAATGTTGTGCTTTTGATTTGAAAAAAAAAGAATTTTTGTCGAAAATCTGACCCCTGAAGTGTAGCAGGATATTAATTATCAGGAGTTTTTATTGTTAAGGAGAAGAGCATGGGAAGCATTCAAGTCAGTCTGTCTTGACGAGTTGCCTAAGTTTTATGAGTATAAGAGGTGCACGACGTCACATAAAATTCTATTTTCCACCTTCTCACCTCAACTTCTTCCCGCCGAAACTTCGAACTTTTGAGTCATGGTATGGACATCTATCGAGACAATGAAGATGGATAGCAACTATCGAATCAAACTCAACCCCGACGAAAGGCTTAGTCTTATTATCACTGACGTCTTGGGGTGAAAATATGTTCAACAGATCCTCTAACAAAATATGTCATATGCCTGTCTTTTTTTCGATGAATAGTGTAATTGTGTCTTTATAATATACTTATCCGATCAGTGCACTCAAATAATCCGATTTTATCTCTCATAATCTGTTTTAAATCTTGATTATCAACAAATAAATTTCTAAGAAAGCCAATTCGTTTTTACTTCAGTTTTTTTCAGGCAACGATCGTAACATACGCAATGATCGTGAACTCAGCTAAAGTCATGAATTGATCATATGTTGTCAATAATGGTAATTTATTCGGAAAAAAAAATTCTAAATGCTTCCAATTTCAACGATGATGATGATTTGTGATCCACGTTCATTAAAGATTCGTTTTGCTCGAAAAATATCATCTGAATAATGTCTGAACTCACGTAATACTAGCGGTGGTATTATCAAAACATTTGCGCGGGAAAAACATTTACGCTTTATATACGCTTTTAGCTAAGACTTGCGTACGAAAGTTTAGATAATGCCAAAATTAGGGTGTACCTACGAACCACATAACTTTTTTGTCGTAAGTACAAAAAGTTACGAAGTTTTGATAATCCGGCCACAGCTTTTCTTTGCTGCTTAAGAAGTTACATTAATCTAGAGTTACGTTGCTCGAAAATAATAGCAATTACTCACGCCATCGCAGTCTCGTTGAGATTGTGGCGGCTATCGTAATCTTGAATATGAACCCTTCATGGTCACAATTCATTCTCAATGAATAAAATTGGTTTATGACTTCAAAATTAAACTTATTTAGGAAACGGTTCACAAATAGTCATAATTTCTACAGCATTAAATAAGGTCGGGAAGAGAATAAAATTTATTCAATTTTTCCCTGGGAACATCTACAGAACTCAACTATTCAACGCATTTTGATAATATATCGTTGAAATACATGTTTACGGGCATAGAATTCTTGTTAGCTTTGTAGTAGGCCAAGCGCCGTTACGGCAAAATAGATCAGAAATTTACATATAACAGATGCCAAACTTTGAGTAGTACCCCTGTCGGAGTTCGTTTTCTAAGATTTACTTTCATAGAAAGAGTTTTTGCCTTAACTATCTTATTTTAGAGCATCCCTGTAACGCTGTCTCGGTATAGTATAGTATAGTATAGTATAGTATAGTATAGTATAGTATAGTATAGTATAGTATAGTATAGTATAGTATAGTATAGTATAGTATAGTATAGTTTTGTATAGTATAGTATAGTATAGTATAGCATACTATAGTATAATATAAATAAACCAAAGCAGACGATATGGATTTTCTCTGTCATAGCTTATGAGAATTTGACGATTTACGGCAACCAATTTCGGCTATAAATCTATAAGGTGATAAATTGACCTTTTGAAAGAAATAATTAGTTTCTTATCAATGCTATTATTAACCGAAATTTTTTACAAGATAGAACAACTTCGGACTGCACCAGCATGACCATGGCAAAATAATTTGGCCGACGGGCGCACGAACGACACGAATCATGAATAGTGAGGACACGAATCGTTAGCATTTAACTGACGAATAGGGAGATACGAATCATGAGTAAAGGATACGAATCATGAGTATTGAAATCGCGAATCGTGAGTATAATGAGGTAACAAATCAAAAGCATTGATGATATATATTACAAACGTGAGTATTGAAAACATGAATCGCGAGGAAAGAGCACATTAATAATAAGTATTTCGAACACGAATCTTCCGTATTGAGAAACGACTTGAACGCACTGACGATGTGAATCGTTCATTCACTGATTATACTACAAATCATTGCTATTGAAGGCACACCGCGTCGTTCGTATTGCATCGTGGGTATTAAGAGCTTGGATTCTTGAATATTGTTTATACGAGTCTTGAATATTTGGAAAGCTAATATCGTATTTAATTCCCATAGATCGTGCGCTTCTATTGCATAAATCGTTAAAGAATATAAAAGAAAAAAAGTCTATTACTTTGCTGGTCTTGGTAAAAAATTGGCCCGTTTTTCAGAAATCTTTGCTAGCAATCGAAATTTGTAATTCACGAAAGGAATAAACAAGGAAATCATAAAAAAATATATGAGAAACATTCTGGAAAACCACTGCAACATTTAGACTTGAAACCTTCTTATGATATTGTCAGGAACGTTTTTAGCTTTCAATGGGAGAGGGCAAGAACGTTATTTGCTAGTTTAATCCTTTCCCGGGTAAGCAAATAATATGAAGAAATTCAAATTTTTGAAACCTGTTAATGAAGTTTTCATCACTTAACATCAATAATCTTCATAAGATATACTTACTATCATAAATTTAAATAAATTGTTCATATTGAATGAGTACATCGTAGTTGAAGAACCTATTACACCCCGTCACTGAGCTAAAAAAATGCTTGTGAAAATTTATTTATGAAACGTAATTATCTGGCCTAACTTTAATTCAATTTCATCCAGTTACTTCAATTGACTGCATAGATATTGTTGTTATTGTTAGTCTCTTAAAAAATGCGAAAAGATCGCAAATGTTGTAGCCCGAGTCTAAACTTTTATTCAAGTGCTTATATTCTAATGATTGGGCATGGCAAGAGTGATGCAATATATTTAATTATGGGTAAATAATTGGTAATTGGTAGAGGCATGTCAACGGAGTCTCATACACAAGCCTGAAAGCCGTGGTAGGCCTTTTTGAGCGAATATTTTGAGTGATCATTCATGGTAACGTCCCCGTGAAATGATCTTAAAAATTTCATATGTGAATATTTTAGGAGATTCCCACAAACTTTGTCGACGAATTTTCGAAAACTTCGCTGATTTCTCCACGGTTTTTTATTAGAAATTGTTTTAAAAGTCTGTAGAAATACAGAGAAATTATATTTATATTTTATTATATGCGTGATGGAAGTACTCACGTTAGTCAGCTCAAGGGATAAGATCAACGATTCAGGAATTGACGTTTAGAAAGTGTTCCTGATCGGTTACATTGAGCTTGGAAAATTTAAAGAAAGTTTCGTGCTCTATAAGCACCTAAAAATGGAAGCCAATTACTGCAGTCCCTCAGAAGAATTCGCTCAAGAATTTACCAGATGGATAGTCGTGAAGTTCAAAAAATATATTCTGGAGACCAAATACAGACAAAACAAGCGTAGTGAAGAAAATAGTGAATCAGCTGATACTGACAGCTGGGGAAGTCAAGCCTAATATTAGTTGCACACTATATCGCTATCACTGACATTGTTCGTTGCTGTTAATTACCCCTAATAACACGAGGTAAATGGCAGCGGAAGCGAGCACTAGAAACTAGGAATCAAATTACCGTATTGTGTTCGGTTAAAATCGAAATTTCATACTCACTGTAACTCAAGTTGAATTTTACAATGTTTAATTTTTCGGCGGAACAAAGCACCAGCTGAGAATTAGTAACAAACCATCTCAATTGCAAACTATCACCATCTGGTGATAGTTTGAACTGGTTTTGGTTTCATTAGATAGTTAGAACTGGTTTTGAGATCATTTGAATTTAGATTTATTTCGAATGAATGTAAGGATCATATGACTATGGCTTCTCCTACAAGCATCGTCCCAGCCGTGGCCCTGCAAAACTTGTCTCTGGCGTGCGTTGCTCGCTCATCTTCTCCACAAACGTGACCAATAAAACACGGAAATCTGCTATGGGGGCAGGATTTATCGTGCTCTGTGCTGATCAAACAAGGAGAACAAATCTGATGCTTCGAGTATTTGCGTTCATTTCTGGAAATCCGGTCAGAAATTTCAAACGAGGACGGAGTTGATCGCAATTTCATCCGAAGAAACTACGTACAATTGAGAGAGATTGTGGAACCAGCAGCTAACACGATCACCTTTCTGAACTGAGAGACCAACTGAGATGACCAACATTGGTATGCTGCACCAGAAACGAAGGTTTCTGTTCCGATGAGAATTGCATTCACGCATGAGAAACTCGCTGCCAGTACACAAGAGAAGTTTTAACTGCAATGTTTAAATTGGAATCTGGAATAAGAACGCAGAAAAACGCCCTTGACGTGCACTCATTACCGCGCCCATTAACCGATCTTCAATATTAATCTACACATAACGCATCCACAGAAGTTTGCATCACTGAGTGCCAAAAAACTTGCACATATTCAAATTTTTTTTCACAAAGCAGTTTTCGTACACATTTAATTGCAAGTAGTTAATAAGAACGATAAATGAAGAGCATTTAATTATTGAATTTGGAAAAAATAATTTAGATCAAATTATAGATAATAGTCATACAAATTCTAAATAAAAAACGTGCGCAAAATATCTCAGATAATGTGGCATGCTCCTTGAAATACGTGAGCTCTCGATTTAAAAAAAAAGGACTCGAGCCGACCCAGTTCTTGGCGAGAGAAAATCTGCGATGACGCGAAAAAAAACGCGTAGTTCGTCTTTGAAATCCTCTCCTTTTTGGCGGAGAAAGCAGCGTGGACCGTGTGATCATATCCCATAGGGACGCTTCGCCGCCCGCACTTCAGACCAGCAGAAGCTACACTTTCCCCAACTTAGAACTGAATGGGGCAGCGGGATGCGTGAAAATTGCGGTCCCGGGTGAAAATTTCACTCTGGTTTCAGTTTCTGTTGATATAACTGCTAATGCCGGTAGTGGCAACTAAGTAAGGGAGTTGTGATAGGCTAGTTCTTCAGGGCCCTAATTATGGTCATAATGATAACAGCGCTACAGCACACTAGAGTTAATAGTCATTATTGTATCAAAGTGGGGATGTATCACTTAAAACAATAGAAATACAGCGTTTACCCTACGAATATTGAAGTGGAGCAGAGCTTATTGGCTCGTAAGCATCGCATGCACGTTTCAGTATGACAGGCATCGTAACGAATTTTTGTATGTAACGAATTTTTAAGAAAACATTTATATTTATAAATTATATATAAATATTGATTTACATTTCTACGAAACCTTTATGTGAAACATCCCTGGTTTTTTAAACATTCCATTTGAAAACTTGAAACATCCCTGGTTTGATGAAAGTTTTTGCACAAGTTATCATGCACTAGTGTCCACGCACTAGTGTCCACGCACTAGTGACCGTGCACTAGTGACCACGCACTAGTGACCACGCGCTAGTGACCATGCATCAGTGCCCATGCACTTGTGACCAGAGAAGTAATCGTAACTAAGGGTTTTCATTTTTTAAATATGCTTTTGAAATTTTAAAATGATATTTGTTATAGGATAGGATTTGGATTACATTTAACCACGCAAAAAAAAGAAAACTCGATAAAATGAACAAAATTAATTATAGCCCAAAACTTTAATCAATTCATAATTTTTATTTCTAGTCGAGTACAATATTTCAGACATGAAGAAGAATCCCTACCGTAGAGAATAAACTTTGTGGTGCCCTTATACACAATAACATACAATAGACAACACCGAATCATTCGCGGTCTTTCCGTAGAAACAGAAAAACAATTTACGTTCATTGTTACGTGCCAAAGATGAGTTCGAAGCATTAATCTTCGTTAATGGCGTGCCTGCCTCTTCGAAATAGCGTTGAAGATTCCTCGCTTTGCGCATTGCTTTCTACCTCCATAAAAACCAGCGCCATAAGTCACCGCCAGGCAAAATAGACAAAATTAGGAGCAAAATAATAGGCATTTCAAATCTGTCATCACGGCAATAAGGAACGATGGAAAGTCCGGGCGAAAGTGACGTGATGTTTCCTGAAGGTAGTTTAAAGGATTTTATTTGATTGCGTGTATATTTTCTAGCAGAAAATAATTAACACGAAAACAATTAGAAAAATTGTCACGAAAGTCTACAACGGAATTGTGACCTCTCGTATCGTTAAAGTGTATTATTTTGCTGTTTATTTCACCGTCACAATTATATCAACTATACCGCAGGTTGAATAGGTGTTGATTTATTAAATCTTTCGTCGATGGCTTTCATTTCCTGGTTAAAACTATGTAGCTTAGTTATATAAGTACATTAATAGGTTTTGACTTCTCTTTAACTTCACTTCTTGTCTGTCTGCTACAAATCTTATAATCGATATTTAACGCACTTCTACCTGTCCAATCAATCTGAAATTTTGCACACTTGCGTAAAGTTGGAGATAATGCATGAATAAATTGACAGAATAAAGAATTAAAAAAAAATTCAATATTAAAAAATTTAAATAGTTTTATCTGCTACAAATCTGATAATCGATATTTGACACACTTCTACCCGTCCAATCGATCTGAAATTTTGCACACTTGCGTAAAGTAAGAGACAACGCATAAATCAGTTGACAGAAAAGAAAAAAAATTATAAATAAAAAAATTGTATATAACAATAAAATAAGAAATTCATTGTACAAGTGTAACACTGCGGTCCGGCCTCTCTAGAAGTGTGGTCATTCAAAAGTACTTTTTGAATGCATATTATTTCCTAATCACACTCCACCAGATGTATGACTCTTTTCAGAGGAGCTCGTGTCACTGCTTAATTTTACAATTTGAGAATTGTGATAACTCACATTAACAACAATGATGCAGAACCTTGAATATGACTTTGTTTAAAAAATCATTGGAAATATGGCCGCAATGAAGAGACTGCTATCAAAGTTAGATGAAAATAACATTATTTCTTTAAGTTTATTTTACGATTGGTATGGTGGAGACACAATAACGCGCGTTGATGATTTTCGGAGTGAGACGAAAAAATATAACTCAGTACTCACTGCAGTGAGAGACAGAGAGCGCATTTTCTCGTCGACGAAAACTTGAGGTCACGGACAGACGGACAGACGGACAGGCAGACAGACAGACGGACATGACTAGCACAATAGTGCATTTTTTATTATTATTATTAGAATTATTCATTTTTTATTAGAATTATTCGTTTTTATTATTTTGTTAGTCGAACACTCATAATGGTTTCAAATTTGGAACATTTTGAACCATTTTTAAAGTGAATGATTGAAGATGCAATATAGGATAGCAATATAAGAAGCAATAGCATCCTATATTGTCGTCTGTATCATTCATGTAGTTGAAGTCTATTGGTAGGAACCAAGGTTCCGGTGTACTAGCCAAAAGTGAAAAAAAATTCCAGGTCTTATTACCTTAGAACAAAAATTTCAATATAAATAATGAATTTCTTTTGCATATGAGCTCTATTGTGAAAAATTATACGAAAAATAAAGCAATTTATACCATTGATGTCATAATTATAACTGGGATATAGGGTTGGAAATTTTGCACGCCCCTTCGTCAGGTACAAGATTCTCAAGTTAGTATAGTCTTACTTCTGCAGAGTATAATTCATTTATCAATTCTACGTTTAAATTCTGAATTCGTAGTACAAAATATCAAATAATTCTATTTAATTAATTTATTAGTTAATTAAAATGTACAATATTTTATTCTTTAATGCACCTCTCGTGGAAAACTAGATAGTATTTCGCTTTGACTCTTTCCTTTCTTTTCTCGTTTCGGCTTTTGGTAGGATATGAAAATTTCCACGGGACATTAATAAAAGGTTTCCACGGGACATTAATAAAATTTAGATTCTGGAGCGAGATAGCACAAACATTTAGTATTATAGATTCAACTCGATAATGAAACTCAGAATTCATCCGGATATAATTTCAACATCCTGACAGATCTAATGGATGTTAAATTGATAGCTGCTTCTAGTCCATATTTATGGTCAAGGTTCTAGTCCAGTGGAAGTTTGCACCAGCATCATCATGCGTCGCTTTGCACCGGCGCTATATGAGTGGCGATAGCTGTAAATTCATAATAATTAATGTTTGCACATATGTTATTATAAAATCCAAATTTTGGACAAAATCTTCACCATGCTTGATAATGAATAATTTCCAATCGAAACATCGTAAAGTTATAATAAAATGCTCTATGTAAACCCTAATTTTAATTTCTAAAAATTACCTAAGCTTAATTTACCAAATCAAGAAAAAGACTAGAAAAAAACTTTACTAAAAAAATTATCTGGTTTTCAGTTCAACTTCGTTAAAGAGCAACTTCTGCGTATTATTTTTATCCTTAAACTTATTAGGTAGTTTTAAGTTATGAACGACGCGCCAATTAACCGTCGTTTGGATAATCGCCCTTGATATCATATTAATAAATTATGGTGATAATAATCGTGATTGAGAAAATAGCCACGTTCAATGCAATAGAAACGAGAACGGTTCTAAACAGAATTTGGTGTCACTTTTTATCCTGCTTATTAAGACAACCTGCGTCCAATTAATTAAAAAAAATTTGTTTCTATTAAATTACGGTTGCCGCGCACGACTGGAAATACTTGTCATCAATATGGTGAAGATTATCTACTATAATTGGATACATTTAATGTTACAAATAAAAATTGAAATGAGCAAAATTGCCATTAAAAAAGTCACCTGTTTTTATAAGTGACTCTTCAATACTTTGACTCAACGTTTCTAATAGTAGGTAATACTTGCCGGCGCTAGCGATGAACCGCCAGTAAAGTTATGAATTAGCTCTTCCTTTCTTCATTAGAGGCGAAATTCGAGTAGCACTGACACGCACCAGCGCTCAAAATGCGATCGCAGCGATACACCAGTGCACGACCTACCTCTATACCATGCACACTACGCCGGCCTCTGTTGCAGAATTACGAATTTTATATGCTAGTAAGTAATCGTCATTTAAGAGTTGAAGGAACAAATTACAATACAAGTTATTCAGATGATTACAAATTAACCTGTTCTTAATGTATAGAACTTATACTAACCTGCTGTGAAGATTGGACGGACGATAATGAATGACTATAATGAGTGAATGTGAAAACGACGTGAACTACCTAAACGGTGTTGCCATGGTAAAGGGAAAATAATTATTTAGTCGAAAATAAAATTCGTTACTTTTACTACCTTACACTATCACCGCCGCTTCTTCCATCATTTCTTATTTCAGTCCAAAAGCCGCTTAATGAAAACGTTAATTCATGAATGCAACAATACTTCTGGACTTGTGCAAGGTTCTTCCAAGTTATTTCATTTTCATTCAAATGTAGCCGTTTCGTGAATAGGGGTCAAAATTTCTATTAAATAGCCTCTAATTTTGACCAATCGAGTAGCAGGTGAACATAAACTTAAATAGTGCTTCTTACCGTTGCCAGTCACGTGCCGAACACTTGGAGGCAACGAATTTCTTAAAGCCTAAGCTCTAACTTGAAATATTTATAAATATCAAACATCAAAGAGTTTTAATTGTACAGTGGAAATGAATTAGATGTTCAGTGCAAAGATAATACAAGTTGTTGGCATTTCACCGCCACGACGCAGTGAGGGTTTAACCTTTCTTTCTCGACGCTTTCAATGTGGAGCAGAGAAATTTTTTATGTGTTATCAGGAAAGGATTTATCGACCGTTGCGATACGACCCCTGAACTAAACAATTCTGGTGCCCTAAGACAAATGATGGGGAAAATTCCACGATGAGATTATTTGACCAAATACTGTGGTCCGCTGGTAATTTCGCGAGATAAATATTGTAAAAATATTTGAAATGTTTCACGATCAGATATTTTGATGCTGAGATGAAGAACGCTAAAAATATAGGGATATTTTTCATTTGTATAAAATCATCCTTGAGTCAATTATGTGGTATCACATTAGCTTTCGAAATCCAAGCGAAGAAATCTGATTAAATGTTTAATATTTTTTATCACTATCCACATTTAAAAGAAAATTTTTTACTGTTTTTAGAATACTTTTTCAAGATCTATACTTAAATGACAGCCGCATCTAAAGTATTAAAACAGTTCATCAAGATCAATACTCCACCACTTTGTATTACGTTCACACATTTACCCTATACTCCTTTCTAAAATTCTGATATTTTTTTGTAGGCACTTTTATTTACTATTTCTTTTGTACTGAATTCTTTTCAAATAGCTCAGGGCTTTTAACAAATAACAGACCGATTGAAAAAGTGATTTCCCACTAAACGCGAAGGACTCTTATGAACTATGAAAAAATAAATAATCATAAAGAGGCAATGCGAGAGAAAGCGTATATTAAAACATCGAGAAATTGAAGCAGAATGATAACAATGACTGTAAAAATGAGGCAAAGGCGAAGAGAATAAAAGTTTTTTCTCTGGTATTGGATATGCACTGTGATGCAAGAACATATAATTTAAGATAAACGAACACACCTATCGTCGATTGAGTCTAAAAGCATTAGAAATAGTATTACTCGCAAATAATTTCTCTAATAATATATGGAACAAATGTCGAAGTTAGATGGAGCATCCAACAGATTATTTCAATTTCTTGAAAAGTGAGAATATTACGAGTTATGAACTAAAAATTTGATAAAATTATTTAAATCTAGAAATCTCATGTAGGTCGAAGAAAAACTACAAGCAATGGAGCATGGAACTATGAGCGAAATACACCAATAACGAACCCGGAATGATACCTGGCAACGCGATGTTAATCTGGCCTGACACGACGGCTCTTTTTAGCGAAAGTTTTCTGGAGTCGAATGAAGGAAGGAGTGCGAGGGAAAGTTTTAGGCGTGAGCCAACGGAGCTGCGGGATATGATCATGATCGCCGACACTGTGGGTAATGATTGCATCTCATTTGGTTAGGGCAAATTTCACTTTAAAATGCAAAAAAATTAAATTTACGGGTAAAAAATGACCATTTTTTACATTAAATCTTTCTCGACAAAATTCATAGAGAGACCCAATAATTTAATGCAATTGTGCTTCGCTAAATGTTTTACATTCAAATTTGCTTCGGTCGCTGGTGGTGAGCATCAGTGATGTTCCACTGGTGTCTTAATGTAACGCTTCAACACTTTATTGGAAATATTGATAATAAATATGTCATGGCTTCCAAAAATAGATCGTTATAATCTGAAAAGCTGATTGGCTAGAAATAGATGACTAGAGAGCATAGCATTATATAGGCAACGAAATAGGGACTTGGAATAAATAAGTGTTAGGAAAATGATTTTGGTGCACAAATTCTGTTTAAATATTAAAAAATTAGATCAGTACTCACTGCAGTGAGTGACAGAAAGCGCATTTTCTCGTCGACGCAAACGTGAAGTCACGGACAGACAGACGGACGGACGGACATGGCGAGCACAATAGCGCCTTTTTTCCATAAATGAGAACTGCGCTAAAAAGGCTTAAGATGACGAAGTTTTTTGTTTTGGCGTACATAAGCCAGCATCTGACTTGAGGGGAGGTCAGATCACCAGCGCGGGTATATAAGAGGCAGTTGAAGAGGGCGAGGAATCAGACGCCTTGTGACCACCGCAGAAGCAAGTCGGTTGTCGCAATTTCGAACAAAGTGCGTGCATGAGTTAGAATCACTAGTAGCACAGAACTTGGATCGGTTTTAGGGATAAATTCAATAATGGGCAGAACAATATCTATATAACTTTAAAAAAAGAATTCTGAAGAAAAACTTTGAGCATTTGCAACCTTCTTTTATCTATTTATTAACAACAGTTGTTCAACGTCAAAGAAGTCAGAAAAATATTTTGTTATCCACTTTTAAGGTATGTACATACATTAATTAATATATATAAATGTAAAGAACGAATTGCAACTTTCACAAATCAAGTAACTCACAACAAGAAACATCCTATGAAGTTAATTTTTAAACTGACTTATCGGAACTCATGATGGATAACTTAAATAAAAGTTACCTTGTTATAACTCTAGGTTATATATGATGAGAGAAACGACCAAATGCGAACACACGAAGACACTTGCGAACAAAGGACGACTCTTGCGAACAACCAGTAACAATAATAATTCATGGTGACTATTGCGAACAGGATTAAGCCATTGTTTACAGGCGGTAACAATTATAAACACACGAAAGTTACAAACACACAATGACAGTAAACACTGATAACGATTGATGATAAAGGTTGTGAAAACTTGTGAACGCACGCTAAAGCAAGTGAACGTGAAGTGGCACAGGCAACACTTGCCTACACACAGCAATGTGTGTGAATAGGCAGCAACAACAGTAAATACACGAAAAAAATCGTGAAAAGATATAATTCAATTTTCGCCGAAGCTTTTCTACAAAAAGTTTGCTAAAAATTACATATGTTTTTTCAATAATAAATATTAGTGATGTGATTTGTGAGAACTTCAAGTTTTTTTTATTTTTTTTTTATTCAAATGTTTATACTAGATATTGAATATTTCAACGGAGTATCGGCATTTGCCAATGTTTTTTAAAGAGTTTAGCTCTTCTAAATATGCTAAATATAAACTGATGTAACAACCTTCTTATTATTATTAATCAATTTCTGAACAATTTAGCCCAGAATTATCATATTTTTATATTTATTCGTTCCTTACATTTTTATTTAGCTTGGTATCGCACAAAAGGAAATTTGAGTATTTCGTGTTCGATCGGGATTAGATGCAGTAATACGGCAACCAAGATGTAATTTCCGGTAATTTTTTTACTTTAGTTGTGCCATCTTAAAAACTCAAAATATTAAACAAAATATCATTAAACATATTTTCGACGACGAGCAAATTTTTAAATTTTTTTGCAGATGAGCATGAATGGAAGAAGCACGTTTGTGAGCGTATTGCTGTTGTCACTTGCAGCTCAGACATGCCGTGCCGACGAGAGCTACATGCCGTCTCCTGACGCCATCTCCCCTCACAGACTTGTGAGGGAGCAATCCTCGCTTCCAAACGTTGACGATGCAGAAGAAAATGAAATAAAAGTAGAGGTAAAACTTAGACTTCATTTGTTTTTAATTTAGGTGATTAGATATAGGATTTACTGAGTTATGTTTAATATTTTACAATTCAAGAGAATCCATAGGAGCTTAATTGTTCACCCCTTCTGACTAAGTGGTTGGATTTTACAAAAGGTGTCGAGCTAGTAGTAGCGCTGGACTTCGAAATGCGTAGATGAAAAGTTAGCGTGTGTGAATACTGCAAGGAAATGAGCAAGAACGGGACGATCTATAGTCATCTGAAACGCTACGAATATTTCGTTTGCATCGTTTGCTCGAAGTGGAGCTCTAAAAAGAGCCCATTGCTAAGCAGAAGGAAAGAAGACCGCTACGATACGGGTACGACAAACGCTACGATAAATCGCTACGACAAACGCTATGATAATCGTCAAAACTATACATGCAAAGACGACAGAGGGAAAAATCCTCGGGTTTTTGTTCACAATGATTCAATGTTTTTCCAGATCGTCCTTTTTTGAAGCGCAACTTGATGAAGCAAATGCACTACCAAGTCAAATCAGACGTTCATACGAGTACTTAGATGCAGGATCTATGAAGATGTTGTTTGTCGCAGTACTGCTTCTGCACCCGGCGTATGGAAACGCGGAGTGGTCCCTGAAATTTTAAAAAGACAAAAATTTAGTGTTTAGTTGCACGTGTTTGAACAGAGTTCAAACACGTGCAACGAGAACAATACCTGACATAAAAAGCAAGTTATGAAAAAGCCCTAGTAGTTTTTGTACTTCCAAGCCGGCGTTATCGACGAATCCGCAGTGACCCCACAAAAGTATAAAAGTATTACACGTACATGGTTTTGTATAATATTTCAGCAGGATTACTATAATATCAAACAATGACAGGTAGCAGCAGCCATATTTATAAATTGGATAAACTGTGATGTAACTCAACCATGAACCAATATTTCTCCTACATTCGTGCCATCATCGTGACCAGCTCCTTGCAGACATCGATGCGATCTCGAGTATAAACGATTTGTCTAGTATAGATAACTTGACGATAGCGCCGATCATGATAAAATACTAAATAAACTTTGACACTACATGACTTTTTGTAGATTTCATACGTTGTTTTCTGGTGACTATACTCAATCACATATATGTAGATTGGACAGATAAAATATTCAAAAATTTAATCATATTTATGTCATTTGAATTAAAAATTAATTACATATAATTAAAAGTAATTTCTACACTGCAATTCTTAGTGACTCCTACCTTATAATTAACAGTAACGTATTACTTGGAATGGTTTGTTTCATGCTCATATTCGTATTAATTACATCCGATTGTTTACATAGGCATATTAGCTTCGAGTGAGTTGATTACTTGCAGCTGCTTGAATTGTAGTACCGAAAAGAAGGGTAACGGAATATAACGCGAAAATTCTAATTAAAAAAATACAGAAATTCTCCTCCTAATTCGTTTTTTGCCCAAAAATTACGTCAATTAACATGTCACCAATTTGAAAATTTTTAATTTTTCTCCCCTTCTTCCCTACAGGACAAGGAAGATGGAGAAGAAGGTCGGTGGTGCGGGACGTGTGGAGATCCTGGGACTCCAACGTTCAGCGTTGAAAAAGTCCCCTACTTCCCTTTCCTGCCCTCCCTTACGGGGCTGGGGGAAAAGTTGAGCCTACTGGGGAACTGGGCAGTGCTGGGGATTGCCATCCCCGTGTTAGTGCTGCAGATTATCACCTTGGGGCTCATCGGCTACCTTCTCAGTGAGTGGGGATTTTAAAGTGGGTTGTATATTATTAATAACTCGCTCCATTAGGAATTCTCAATAAGGTACGTAAGATGCGGCAATTACTGTACCAGAGACTGAGAGGTAATAAGCAAATGTCTAAATAACCAGCCGATATTTTTTTGGGGCAATGTGGTATCAATACCGAATAAATGCGCTAATAAAACCGATTAAACGCGCTAATAATATATAATGCACAAAGATTGGAGTGGTGAAAAACAGGCATAAATACAATGAGTCCATCGTTTGCTATAGCCAATTGTTGTCAGTGAAATATTATTGGTCAAAGTATCAAAGTAGAACGGTCGTTACGATGATCTACCTGTAATAGGCCCCGATACTTTTGTACAGAACGAAAAATAATTATTTATCAGTTACCCTACCGCTGATGGCAAGGAATTCGATAGAGCTTGATTATTGGATTATGCAAAAATGCTAATGCATAATGCAATATTATCATGGGAAATTTGAGATAATAATGTTGGAAATGATCTCGGGCTTCATAGTAGTAGTTTTCTGTTGTAAGTTAATTATTTTATTTTCTGAAACATGAGGCCAAAATATTCGAGCTTTCTCTTCTTTATTGAGTAAAAATTTAGAAGCAAAGAATAGTCCAAAAAAATTCATATCTACGTTTTCTATAGATATATCAATTTTTGTGGGCTATTCTTTGCTTTTAAATTTTTAGTTAACTTGCGATTTTAAGCAAATAAGTGACATCAATTTTTTATTGAGATGATCAAGACATACGTCATGATTTATTAATGAAACTAAGTCTACCTCGCAGAGATCGAGAAGAGTGGAGACTACGATGAGACTGGTACTGATGCGGGGTACTACACAGCCTACCCTGTACAAGGGTACAACAGTGACTCGTACAGCAGCTACAGAAGCCTTGTGCCCTCACATGGTGACCTCAACTGGGCACTGGAGAAACTGTCCAGTGCCCTGGATGTCTACAAAGAGTATTCCAACAATACAATCTGATCCTCCGTACATTTATCATTAAACTTATTAATAAATAAGTTTAAAATAAAATAAATAAGTTTAGCTAAAAATAAACTTAAAATAAAATCAATAAGTTTAGCTAAAACCTGCCGTATACCGGCAGGTTTTAGCTAAACTTGTTAGCTCATGGTGTTCTAGAACTAAACCCCGTGGCTAGTAAGCAGTATATATGTTTACGTATACTAGGAAAACTCTATGTCAACTGATATAGGATCATCACTTTCCAAGTACTAGAGGTAGTAAAGGTACTTCTCAGTTACCTTTACTCAGTATAAGATAAGAAAAGTTATTCAATGTGTACCAAAAATTGCAGCTAGTGGACCCATAGCTTTATTCAAATTAGAGCTGTGGTTTCTTTTAGAACTGTTACTGTGTGTTTATTATATTTTTTGCAATTAAGCACTTACTTACATGAGCAGCCATGCGATTAAACTAAGCAGGAATGGTTTACCTTGATCACAGTTTGCAAATGTTCTGAAGAGTTATATGCAAACAATAGGACATAATTATATTTAGAAATTAATAATCTGATTAGAAAAAAGCATGAAATTGTTTTTGACGGACATCAAAAATCATGCATGGTAGAAGTAATTTCTAGGCTAGAAATGAGTATTTATTTTAGCTCATAGGTTTTAATTATGGTATTTATTTGATTTATAGCATCATCTAATCCACACAAAATCACTCTGCTCGCACTCCAAATTAAACTTGAGATTAATAATTACTTTTATAATGATCTGGGAAAAAATTGGGATGACTTTAGGTACTTTGTTCTAAATATCCCGAGATTTGTGATGCAAAATCAAGCATGAACCTTTCTTTGTGATATTCAAAATCGTGAAGTTTTGCAAGTCAAACATTTGAATAATTACTTTTTATAGAAGAAAAAGAGGGACGAAATGCAATAAATCACCGTATTTGAAAAAAGTTCAACTGCTCCTTGATTTATTCCAAAAGAAGTTCCATTTTATGGAACCGAACGCATTTTCATGACCAGGGTTGGCACATTTTCCCATTAAATTGATCATGCGACTAACACGGAGAGGGAATTCATTAAGATACTCCAGTGTTAAAAATCCGCTGTCCAACATGATATGAGAACAAGATAGCTGACAACTGTTATGTGTTGAATCGGGTTGAATCTCAAATAATTAACGAAAAATGTTATATTCTCAACGCTTCTGATCTATTTGTGCTTTCTGAAGTTAACTTATTTTTTTCGTCAACAAATGGCGGGTTGAACATCTCAGTAAAATGAACGACTAATCGAACATTTGCATAATGTTGCATACCAAGTAGCACAAAAAAATGGGAAGTCAATATATCTGAAAACGGGAGCGCAGCCGTGCACCACCAATTTTGTGTGCTGGATTGGGGACCGGCTGCGAGTCCATCCGTAAATGGTCAGACGTGAAACAGCTACAGAAAACGATTTAGGGATAACTGCTTATTTATCTTTGGAAATTTAGTCTCTCTCATAGCAAGCAGTTAAGTGGTAAGGAAGGTAAATTTGGTATGTAAACTTTTCCATAAAGAACTATGAAGTTCAGACTGCGGACGCAAGTTTTTAAAGAAAGATTCTAAGAAACTTTGAAGCATCGCTTTGAGTACAGAAGAAAACGGACAATTTACAGGGATAACATTCTTAAATGTCTCACGAAATTTTATTCATTCATATGCAAAAGGATTTTAAGTGAAAATAACGAATGCTAGTAAGTAAGCTTTTTGAAAGCTGTAACTGGTATTAATTAATCATTTAAAAGGGTTCAGTTTTAGTATCTTGTAAGACCAGTATATATAATTTAATGTTATTAATTTCGAATATGCATTTCTAACTCAGATAAGAACTCACATGAATTAGGTACTGAAAACTGGAAATTGCGATCAGTATAAAACGATCTGCCGGGACAAATTTATTCAGTAGCAGTATTCTCAAAAGGAACTTGGACTTTGGATACTTTTCATGATAGATTTCAAGTCAAACGATTGTGTTTGTGCAATGAAACTTATATTTTGAGTAATGCTGGCAAAATATAGATGAAAAATTAATTGCAAATTTGATCAAATAATATGTACTCAATATGCTCTTCATAAGAATCAATGGGAATCTTTTGACGCTTGCAATACATAGGACCCACAAGAGAGACCAGTCTTTTGCTGGGGCGTTCCAGTTTAAATTTAAATTGTAACCATTGTTCAGTTTACAGTTCTGAAGGCATATACATTCGTTAAAAAGCTTCAAAATTGGAGTTATATTGGGACAAATATTAAAACAATAATTTGAAACGGAAGCGTCTCTAGGCTTCGAAGACCGAGTGATTTAGCCCTAGTAGATGTGATGGATGTGAGAGATCGTTTAATTTCATAAACAGCTAACAAGGTTTTTAGTTCAGTACAGCAAGCAAGTACCATATACGTTTAAAGCACGAAAAACATGTTCAGGCCAAATTAGATTCAATTCGTGGGATTTGTAACGAATATAGGAATATATTAATATATTTAATAAATGCACTTTAATTTATTTAGGCAACTGAAGAATATGTTTGTGGGCTGCAACCCCCAAAAATGGGCTTAATGAAACCACTGATTTGTAGCAAAAAATTTCACTAAACTCCAAGTAAAAAAAACAGAACCGAGAATTTAAAAGGAATTCACAAGCCGTATCAAATCTCAAACAATCAACCAAATATCTCAAGCCGTCCTAATTCTCGGCCAGAAAAGATCTTCTCATCATCCAGTAATGATATAAAAGTACGCATTTCTTGTGAAGAAGCGCCTCTTTTGACTGGAGAAAGCAGCGTGGGTGTGACTTCATATCCTTGAACGACCCTCGACTCAAATTGACGCTGCGGCCTGCGCCTCGAATTAGCAAAAACTGCACGTCCTACAACGTGGCTTGAATAGGGAAGCAATACACGAAGAAATTTAAGTATATAGTTTCGCTATGGTAGAAGTCTTTTACATAATTGTGAATAAATATATTAAACATTACTTACTTTTTATATAATATGAGACAACAAACGATGGCCGTCTAAATGCCAGACTCGAAAATCTGTCTAAACTCGAAAATCAAGAAATCTAATTGTTAGCAAAGCGCGAATAATTACAGCAAATCGGATGCTTCATTGTGATGGAAATAAAATAATCATGTTCCAACTGGAGCGTAAAGAATGTATTAACCACCTTGAAATGACATTTATACAGAATAGAAAAGATTCAAACCGTTATCTGATCGCCGCTATATGGATACATGCTGGCCGCAATTGAAAGGTTTGTTTGCATTTTTTGTACCTTCTCAATGCTTGCGCGTAGAAAATGCAAGAAGCTGTGTAATTAAAATTAGGCTAATATGCGAGACGTAGTAAAATTTACACCACAATAAAATGCGAACCAAAATCAAATTGAATCAGCGCTAATGTCCATGTCCACTGCACCACCCAACATCCGCCACACAACGACCATATTCACCACTGCCACAGATGTATGTAGGTTAATGGTAGCATCATCACCTACGCTGCCGGCACGCGGCATGCGAAGCACCTTTACATCAAGCGTCGATGGCAATAACAAGTAGCTTCTTACGTTAACAATGACAACAAAACGGCCAAATAAATATTGCACGCAAGTCTCTGAAGTTTCTCTTTACTGCCAAGTCTCTTTTACTGATTATAGGGAAAGTTGAAAGTGGAGAAAGTGCCCAATCAATGCATTGAATTTTCAGCGAAAAATAGGGCATGCAGAGAAAAGTTTGAATACATTTAGGAATGTCTTCATATTTATGAATGTAAAAGATATAAGTACTAACCATAACGATAAACAGAGAAAAGTAGATTACCAAAATAAATCTTTTAAATTATCCGATTTCCATTTATCAGTTCCCTCTTCATTCCTGAGACAAAAAAAAAAAGAAAACTAAGATCCGTTGAAAGATACACAATACGAGGGTGCTTCAAAAAGTTCGTTGAAAAACATCAGTTTGAAAAAATATCAAAGTCACAAGGCTTATTTCGTACATATACTCCATCTAGGTCAATACATTTCTGTGAACTCTGATACCAGCCCATAAGTCCATCTGTTTAGAAATGAGTCATGCGATTTGAACAATATTTTGGCAGCTCATTTTGCTGCCTCAATTGATTGAAACTGGGTGAATTTCAACGATTTTTTTCCCAGTTGGGAAATATGAAGAAGTCGGATGAGGCAAACTCGGTCCTATGAGGTGGATGCCGAATGATTTTCCATCGAAATTCGCGAAGCACAGCTCCTGTCTGCCAAGCGCTATTTTCGTGGTGGAAGAGTGCACCCCGATGCGGCTTCCCAAAGCGCTTTTCGGCGATTTTCCCGGAAAATTTCATCTAAACTTCTTCATAGTAAACAGCTGTAACATTTTTCTTGCTCTCGAAGAAATCAACTAACAAGATCCCCTCTGCATCCCAGAAAACCTTCCCTCTTGAAAGCTCAGATTTTTATTTAAAAATCTGACCCTCACTTTCTCCCTGAGCAGCCCCTGCTTCGATTGAGTTTTGTACTCGAGATTGTGCTGGTAGAGCCATGTTTCATCCACGGTCTCAACACGCGTAAGAAAAAGTTCAGGGTTCTTATCCAACTTATTCAAAATTTCCTTAGAGGGATCGGCCCTTGATTCCTGCTGATCTAGGCGCAACAGCCTGGGAACCACTAACGGTGTTAACTTTTTCGTAAATTACAGTTTGTAACGCATCAGATCCACATTGTCCTGGGGTATTATCAAAACCTGTATTAGGGACTGAGGGCTTGCTCAGTCCCGAACTGCCCATCAGAATTGTGTATGTGAAACTCGCGGTGATGTTGAATTTCTCTGCTACTGATTCGGTCGTTATTTGCCTATCTTTCTATGAGATCAAAATTGCATCAATGTTTTCCCAACAAACTGATGTGCGTAGCCTGACTCTGCAGGGGTCATCTTTGGTCTCATTTCTTTTGATTCAGGAATGACTAATCCATTTGCAGGTTGCTGATTTTTTTCGAGGCACTAACGGTCTCCATAAACGTATTCCAGGGAGTTAATGATTTGGCTGTTCTTCCACCCAAGCTTCACCATGAATTTTATTTTGGACCTGTACTTAATTTTGGCAGATGCCATGTTGCATGAACGGTTGTTGCTTTTAAAACAGCGTCCCGTGCTTGTAACATTAATTTAAGGGTTCACGTGCATGAGAAGACGTTAAAAATCATTGATACAGGATCGCTATACTGTATTGGCATCCTATTATTTTCATAAAATTTTTAGTCATGTCCATTTTCCACGAACTTTTCAAAGCTCCATCGTAATAGATCATCAGGGATGTCACAGAACCACGTAATTGTTTCCCGAGCATCATGAATGCTGCTACTGCGTATCATCGGCGACTTTACTGAGTTGTAATACATTGTACGAAAAATCGCACTAAAACTGTCTAACCAGCATTTAGTTGCCTGCCGGCACGGAAAAAACACCGTGTTGCCGTTTTTCAAATTTTACACAATAAATCAGGGCCACATTAAAACACGGCGAAACAGTTTATTTTCACAGCGCGAATAGCCACCAAAACGCCTGTCACACCGTTTTTTCTCGTATTTTCGAACAGTATAGTTGGCACCGATGAAGTGTACAGTTCATTTCGCACATTAAATAAATAATGTGCGTTACAGACTTAGATAATATACATGCCAACTAACCATCAAAGAGTCCCCGATTTCTTTTAGGGTTACAGTAAAGCTTTCGCTAGAATCTCATTGATTGCGACTTTCGCTTCGTAAGCGACGGAAAGATAACTGATTATGTAGAAAATATCTCGTCATCGGCATACCGCGCACGTAACATATCGCAATTACCCATCGACGGTAACCTCGAATACTTAATATTGGAAACCCCAACCAGTCCAGTTAATGCATAAAACTGGATACTAAGAAAGTATTATGTTATTGATTGAATGGATATAAATGATTAGCAAGCATTTAATTGAGTATTACAATAGAAACTCAATCTCAGATAATTTTTTAGGACAAAGTAAACATTTAACAAGAAATGTGAGAATGCGGAGAGATCCAGAAAGTCATCCAGAAAGTCAGTCAGTTGAACAGCTTCCGATTTATACAACATACTATATAAAAATAAAAATAAAATTTTGTCAGATAGTTTAATATACTCTTACTCATATTAATATCGGTAAAATGATCATATATAAAATTTTCAATCTTTTCAACAAAATATAATGAATG
The DNA here is from genome assembly GCF_000764305.2 of Hyalella azteca. Taxonomy (NCBI): domain Eukaryota; kingdom Metazoa; phylum Arthropoda; class Malacostraca; order Amphipoda; family Hyalellidae; genus Hyalella; species Hyalella azteca. Next base: position 107,872 of record NW_025945896.1, on the reverse strand, counting down.
GTGCCCTGTAATTTGAGTAAATTGTCCTTATACTCATGATTTTTAGGTTAGGAATATACCACCAGCAACTATAAACTAATTCTTCCGTGTTTAACATATTAAACACGCTTCTGAACATTTTCAACATGCTTCTAAACATATTATACACGCTAAATTGATCTTAGTCGCACCGACCGTATTTAGTTTTTTCTAAATTACTGTGTGAAACGTATCAAATTCACATTGCCCAGGGACCGTATTATCAAAACCCGCGTACGGCTGATTTATAGCTCTTCATTGGTGGGTTTAGCTTGAAAAGCCGTCATTGATTGGCTGAAAGAGTTCCAAACTCTAAGCTATTTTACAACACTTCTTTGACAATACGGGTCTAGAACCGCTAAGTTTAATTATTTGTTATTTTATTATTATTATTATATGTAATTATTTTCGTTTTGATAGTGAAAATAAGTCATGGTACCAAAACAGTTACTTCAGCTCACTCAACGAGTAACGCTTGAATGCTCAGAGCTTCAAGGAATTTTGTTAGCAGGAGTGGATTATAGCAATTAATTCAGACCCTGTAAAGGGAGTCCTTAAAAACCGTTCGCCGAATGAACTTGAAACCTAAACCATAACTTTTCACCTGTTAACAATAGCCACTGCATGTTCAGCATCCAGGTGCCAGCATTAGGTGCTGACCAGTAGCAGGTGCCAGCACTAGGTGCTGACCAGTAGCAGGTGCCAGCACTAGGTGCTGACCAGTAGCAGGTGCCAGCACTAGGTGCTGACCAGTGGCAGGTGCCAGCACTAGGTGCTGCCCAGTAGCAGGTGCCAGCACTGGCTGTTAACATTCTGCATTGACCAACACTCGCCTGCAGTGGCCCGATGGTCAGCATCTCCGTCGTGCTGCGTATCGGCGGCAGGTCACCGGCGCGGGTATATAAGGGGCAGCGGGGGAGGGAAAGTTGACAGACGCGTTGTGAGGGCGGTAGGCGTAGGTCGTGATACGCTGTAGCATGGGCACTACGAGCTTGATTTTATGTTACAATCAATGAATTAATTGAACGTATATTCGCTGGTGAGCAGAAAATAATCCATTGAAGAGGACAAAGAACACTCAACATGGTAGGTTTGCATCCTATTTATACTTTTACTAGTCTCTACATCTTTTCCGAGTCACTGTAGCAAAGTTGCGATTTCTCTCATTAACACTAAAAGTATCAATAAAGTAAAAATAGGCAAATCAATTTTATAAAGTGTTCACAGTATTTGCGTATATAACGTCCTTGAATGCAAAATGAATTGACACAAATTTAAACTTCGCAGCAATACAATAAAGCTCAAAGCTTGAACTCATAACATTCCTCTGAACTCGTACATTTAACTAATTATTTTAGAATGCAAATTTTCAGGAAAGACTCGGCAAGCGTGAAGTAATCCAACTCGCACGCAAAACAACGATCGTTCACTGCCTGCTATATATGCACACAAACGACAACGCACACACATGCGTAAATTTTTGTGTAAATACTGAAGTATAATTTGTAAATACATTTACACAGTATATACGAATGTGCAACACATTTGCACATACGCAAATACTTATAAACACAACGCTTTACTCCAGACCATTACATTTGTACTCAATCTGGTGCCCTTGATGCGTCTTGTAAAGTGAAAAATAGTTGTACTTAATAGTAAATATCTATATTGAAACCAATACAAAAAAAAACAATAATGTTTTATGTTAGATAATGGTTTATATCTTTTTTAACAGTTTTGAAGATTTTGAGAGCGGTTGTCATACTCAAATCGTTCAAAATAATAGCATCATATTTGTTTATTGAATAAGTTTACTCGATTTTAATGATCATGTACGTTTTTTAAATCGTTTTATTAATTGATTTAGAGCAATTTTGCAATAATTTTAAAATACTAATTTTTAAGATCCAAGTAAATTATACCTGACAATAATTGCTCATGTTGATCGTAATTGAAATACAAATTCCTCTCTATAAATCGTTTAGTTAATACTTTGCCACATTCAAAATATCGATATTTGCTAAAATGAAATTTAATCTTTTCCTTCAATTGTTACAAAAATATTGACATTATCTCGGAAAATTAATATATAATAATTATGAACTAAATTCCTAAACCTATATCATATATATAGAATTATCACTATCATGTTTTTAGTTAAAAATTGATGTTATTTCTTTACAGATAAGCATGAATACAATGAGCGTGATGATCAGTATATTACTGCTATCACTGGCCCTTCACGCTTGCCATGCAGAAAATAACAGCACTAACACAACTGACGTCATCTCGAATCGCGCTGATGGTGTGGTCAGAGAGCAGATCTTACCTTTGGCAATTCCACCACTGGATTTAAATAAACTTCAACAGGTAAAATAAAAATTTTTAGTTTTATTTTTTAACGCTGCTGATTGGCAATCCCACCACTGGATTTAAATAAACTTCAGCAGGTAAAATAAAATTTTTTTTATTTTTATTTTTTTAACGCTGCTGATTGGCAATCCCACCACTGGATTTAAATAAACTTCAACAGGTAAAATAAAAGTTCTCATTTCATACGCCGCGCATAAAAAAAATTGAAATTGAAATAATTTACTTCAAATGGTATAAGCGATTGAAGAATTTCTAGTAGCCCTTCCTGATTTTAAATCAAGTTGCACACGTAATGCAGAAATTATTTTCATTTGATGCTATTCTTAATAAAGATATAATCTGCTACGCAATTAAAATTCCAACTGAACAACTACATTATATGATGCCATTCTTTATCTACTGCACTGCTAATCAGCAAGAATTTAAATCAACTAAAAACGAATTTGATGTTAATAAAAATAAACATTGATAATAACCGATTAATGCAGTGAAAGGTAATAATTTAGTATAATAATATAAGTTATTATATTACATTATTATTATTATATACTATATTATATTATAAAATAATATTAATAATATAATATATAATTATATTATATTATTGATAATTGTTATATAATTAATTAATAATTTAATTTTCTTGTCCCTGTCCTGCAGGCAGCCAACACTGCAGGGGGACTAGGCTGGATATTATGCCCAGCCATCCAGGGGCTGCTGGACGCGTTCGACAAGTTTAAAGACAAGGCAGTGCTGGGTGTTGTGATCGCCATACTCGTGCTCGAGATTATTGCTGTGGCGCTCGTCGGCTACTTGATCAGTGAGTGGAAATCTTCAGAGAAACTCAATTGTAAATGTATTTAATCATCAATAATGGTACAGAGAAACTAAATTTTAAGATATTTAATCATCAATAATGGAACAGAGAAACTCAATTTTAATGTATTTAGCCTTCAATTATGATATTCGATCAATTTTAATGTATTTAGCCTTCAATTATGATATTCGATCAATTTTAATGTATTTAGCCTTCAATTATGATATTCGATGCATGTTCATTGAATAGCATTATAGATGATGCACAATGCTGATGTACAGTGTCATTACTCTACCCGAGGCTAGAATGTTGTATTCAAGTGTCTGAAAGCAGAGTATAAGTGTATCTCGGAAGCATAGAATCATTTTGTACGTTCTAATTGGCAAGTAAAACAACCGCAACGTTACCCACCTGTCACTACCATATCAATAACAGACCTCGGCACAACCATTACTATTTAGTACATGTAACAGTTGACTTACGTACGGTTGATTTAACAGTAAATTCATCAGTACGTTCAAATGCCAGTGCAAGAAAAAAATTAAACCATAAGTATTGAATGTGATGAAAGTCGTGTGCAGCTTTTATGATCAAATTTCCAGTTAATAGATCTCTCAAAATACGTAGTGCTGATTTTCGTTATAGTTAAATTACTTACATATTTCTTGGTAGTTTTTAATACCTATTCATGTTTCTTTTATATAAAAAATTTATACCAATAATTCACTGTGTGGTCTTCCAATGTCCCGTACAGTTAACAGCAAAAACAGCGCCGAAACGACACCAGAGTTCTACGCCGCCATCCCGGTACCCGGAGCTGGACTCGGTGCACAGCGCCGTAGATATGATCCCCACGCACCCTCAGAACTTTCCATGGATAAGGCCATGGAAAACTTATCTAAAGCACGTGATGCATACACGTAGTAGGGCAGAGGAAAAATGATTGAAATCCTTGAGTTATGTGGTATTTGGTGTTGAATCGTGAAAGTTATGTAAGTATTTAGATCGTATTTATTATAGAATAGGTCAATATCGGTGTTTTAAAGTTTAAACCCACTTGTATAAAAGACATAATAGCAGAGCGTATGATAGCACTTATTAAATACTGATGAAACGAGAATGTCTATACTGTTTAGCTTGAACAACTCAATTGCTCATGTTCTCGTCATTTAAAAAAAAATAATCAATTAAAAGCACCAATTAACTCGTTCCGTTCTGCCAACGAAATCGATTAGCGGGAAACAAATTTTCTTGCAAATTTATGATGTATAACATGTACGCGACGATAAAGCAGCATAGAAACGCATTATTTGTGCAGCTACGGACTGTTTCTAACCGCCAAGCCCACATGCCTGCATTTATTAGATTCAAATACGACTTTTCTTCATTAATTGAAGGATATAATTTCATCTTCAGTCCTAAGTACAACACGCTTCCAATCCGGTGATGTCTGGCCTTGCGTAATACAGCGAGAAGAAAGGAACGTAACCAGCCATCGGATATGGACAGACATCATAAATTGAGAAATCAGGCTGAACGACATCCTCTTCACCAAAAAGTTTCAATTTCTGACGACTTACCTGCATCGTTTCTACTGACGCTTCAAATGCTGACAGCAGACTGACCTGGACCATTTTTCTGAAGCGTCAACTGCTGAAATCTGGCTAATCTAAACCATTTTACTAAAGCTTCAACTGCTAACGACTGACTGACCAGAACCAATTTGCTGAAGCTTCAACTGCTGACGACTGACTGAGCAGAACCATTTTACTGAAGCTTCAACTACTGACCTCTGACTGACATGGATCATTTTACTCATGCTTCAAGGACTGATATTTGACTGACCTGGACCATTTTACTTAAGCTCCAACTGCTGACGTCTGACTGACACACTTCATTTTAACAGGATTTGAACATGATGTCTTTTGACTGAACTGTCACTCAGGGCTTTAAAACAATTCCAATAAAACCGAAATTTAGATACTGTGGCCAGCCGTGATGTTATGCCGTGTTGATTAACTAGAGCTGTAGCACTGTGTGATTTATAACTGTTACTCAATATGTATTAGAACTAACATGATATGTGTTTTTAAAACGTTGCCTTGTGGGTAATAGAAAATCATGATGTACTAAAGTTGTTGGTATATGTGTAATAGAACTTCTACTGTGGTTGTACTAGAATTGTACAACCACAGTTAATAGGAATGCGACTGTGGTTGTTCTAGAGTTTTTGCTATATGTATAATAGGAATGTTACTCCGTTTGGCTAGAATAATTGTTGCTATGTGCGTAATAGGAATGCGATTGTGGTTGTTCTAGAATTTTTGCAATATGTATCATAAGAATGTTACTCCGTTTGACTAGAATTGTTGGTATATGTGTAATAGGAATTTACAACGTTTGTAATAGTATTAATGCTTATTGTGCAAAAGAACTGATATTATAGGAGTACCAGAAGTGCCGCGATGAGTATGAGTTTATTGTGGTAGTACCAAAACCGTAACTACCACGCAGTAAACCAAGCGTAAATGGTAGCTACGTCAGTAATAGTTTCCAATGGTTGCAAACAGTTATTTACATTGTATAGAACATAGGATTAATCTAGGCAATCGCAGGTAAGGTAAAAAATGAATATTTATTGAAAGTCGTGATTTTTATTCATGTGAGTTGGTTTATGAATATCATGAATTAAGTTCATGATTTCTGTTAGATGAGAGTTTTTCCATCCGCTACAATTTTCATACAGTTTTTCGCTAGGAAACATGAAACAAGTTTCTGTCTGACTTAATTAAGAAGCATGCCGATTTCGAAAAAATTCCTCATGATCGAGGTAGACAAAAAAAATATTTTTGGTTCACTGTCAGATCGTAATTTTGTGAACAGTTCTTTTTCATAATAAGTGTTTTTTCCTAATCATTGTTTTGGCACTTCATGATTTAAACGTGGTTTTACCGCAACCAGCTAGCTACATTCTTTGGACTGATGACTTTGCTAAGCATCATAAACAATATTACATTTTTCAGCCGGGGAATACGGCACCGACTTCGACCAGAAGTTGATATGTTGGCCGACGTATGAGTTTCGATCTTTTCTTCTCTGTAGCTGGTAATTAAGTTAATTTTATGTGTGGAGCAAGCGTTTTTCTAACGGTAGTTCAATAGAAATGTGGTACATCGTACTTTCAAATTACCAATCAATACTTTCAAATGACTGAAATACCGGTCTTACTGTCTGGAGTTTTTCGAACTGTATAGACTATTTACTTCGATAATAATTTGTTGATGCCATTGGATGTTCTCCCATGCGATGTCATATCAATCAAGCAAAAATCATTGTTCATGAAAGAAGGTCATAAAAGTAATGCAAAATTTTGATGGCAGGCCTGTCATGCACATTGGACGTTAAGTTCACCGATCAAATTTGATTCTTCACTTAGCTGAATGCTGTCACAAACATGATAAAACTTTAGAAAAATAATACTAAGCATATGACTTTGATGTAGAGCCAAAAGCAATGATGAAAATTTACCGAAATTTAACACAGAAAAATTCGATTGAAATTGGATTGAAAAATTAAAGTCCAATTTCGCCTTAAAAATTTATAGTTTTTTGTCTGCATCTAAAGCGTCTATTTCGTCTGCAAAAAGGAGCGCCGCTAGTAGGCGATAAGTGGACGAGTTAGCATTTCTGGTGATTGCCTTTCGTTTGCCGTGTCGCTGTAGTCGATCAGATGGAGAATATCGAGATGCATTACCTCTGTGGTTTGTCTTCTTACCTGCTCGCATCTTCTATTTCAAGCGAATCGATCAATTGTGCTATTGAATTATTTTGAGAGCGTGAAGTGAGATGTTCGTTCCCATTCGTGGGTAAATTTTCACTATCGCTCAATGGACTTTGGCGAGAAAGAAAAGGTTCGTCGAGTAATGAATCTGTTTCGTGATTGAATTCTTTTGTAGTATAAGACCTCTTATGTATTTCATCGATGAGTGGGAAAATAGGAGTAGTCGTGAAGAAACTCGTGTCCTCACCTCTTCCTCCCCTGAGTGCGTCAAAGGGAATATCTTGCATTCCGCCACCAAAAGGCCACTGAAGTAATGGTGGAATTAACGTATTCGTTTCTCCGTTCCTCTCCCTAGTAACCGATGCCTGCATGGGCTCATCGGGAAACCTTAATCTCGGTCTAGGTTTGTGATTAGTTGTACCAAAACGGGGTCCAACCAGCAAGTCCGGGACGACATTGTGGGAGCTGAAGCCATTGTTGTACGAACCTAACCAAGGTCCTGTGAATAATTGAGAATTTTCATTCCTCAGTCCATTGGCGTATGAACCGAACTTCGATTCGTCAGACGGTGGCGAAGCGATTGAACTCAAATCATTTAGGTGAGAACCTAATCCCAATTCATCAAAGTACGACTGAAAAGCATTGAAATTTAAACCATTTAGTTGTAATCCTGGACCAAAATTGGGCAAAGGCCCTGAAAAGTGAGGAAAACTCGATTCCTCGGAAGGCAAAGGTGCGGGTTTGTGCTGTAAAATTGGTCTTGCAGCTGTTGACTCATGGATCAAGTGTTGTTGTTCCTGTCGCCGGAGTTGTTGCTGTTGTTGCAGCAGAATTCTCTGCAGTAATTGTTGCTGCAGGATTCTCTGTTGCTGTATTATCCAGCCCACAAGCAGAGGCTGTAAGATGTTCAAGATAACTCCTGACAGCAGAGATCTAGATCTTCCTCCTCGTTCGTGCACCAGTAGCTGCTCAGGCACGGCCAACCGGGCGGAGCGGACCGATGCATTTTTGAAGTTACTTTCTTCGAGTGGAGATTGTGATGAAAGTTCCGGTGTTGCAGGAGAATCATTTGCGTGCTCATTGCTTGTATTTTCACTCTGCAAAACATGCAGAAATGTATCATCAATATTATAAATTATACAGTGAGTTTTGAAAAAATCGAAGGTTTCGCCTGACAACAATAATTTAAAAAAAAAACATGAAACAAAATGCGTAAAAAAGTAATAAAATTGTGCTGCAGAGGCTTGAGAATTAAAATTGTATGATGCACGCACTTCCATTATAGGACTCAGCCATGTTCAATGGCCGTGTTATAAAACTTGAGACCAGCCAACCATATTCTTAAGAGTGCAATCTATCAGCTATTGGGCTGTATTCAATACATTAAGTAAGAGAGTGGTCACTTTATTACGTAAGAGAGTGGTCAGTTTAAGTGACAGTAAGTCACTAGGGAATAAATTGACGATTGCACCACAACTTTCATACGCAATTTCTAGTGAAAAGTTTTAATATATTAATGTCAACGAATACGCATATATATGCAATATTGTGGGGGTACATGGGAATTATATCACTGCCTCACCTTCACTGCTGCGGTGAATAACAAAATGAAGAAAATAATTTTCATTTTCGGTGACATTCTGCGGTGGATGTTTCCAATATTCTAACTTGAATAGCGTAATAAGTGCGTGAGGTCTAATTTCCTGGGAGTTTTCTCTTAATTTTTTTTTCTCTCAATCTCGAATAAATGCTTCAGCAGGCATTGACGATTTCGAAAATTTATTTTTTGTTGAAAATTTTAAGCTTTTTATGAGAAAATACACACTTCCAAAACTAATGAAATAAAAATTAATGACAGTTTTGTCAGATGTTCTTATATAAAAATTTAATTTTTCTATTTTCATTTAATTTCTTTTTCCATGAAATTGGCCATCTCCTTCTATAGGTTAATCTGCATAATTTTTTTCATTTCGAAGAGGGAGAATATATTCGTCTACAAGATGAATAACCTTCCAGGATCGTTACTGAATTGCTCTTCTCGATGTGTCTCAGCTGTGTATGAACCAAATGCATGCTTTTCTCAGTTATATACTTCACATAAATCAGATAAAGCATCTTATATAAGTAATTTATGGAAACAATTGAATTATTCTTGCATTGAATGTGGCCAGGAGCTGTGAAGGTCTCTGCTCACAACAGAGACAGATGGTATCAGGCCCGGCCTTGCGCTCATCTAGCGGTGGTCATGGTCTCTGAACTCATTTGATAATTACTCTGTACATTCATTCAGTCAAGTATTCACGCTATTCAGAATAAACTATATTCATAAATGTTTCCCGTGTAGAAGCAGCTTTGCGTAAACTTTACTTCCTGAATGTTGTTGAATTTCGCATGGCTGTTCTAATATTCTTTAATAACGTTGTTTAAAATATGTACCCCAAATTTTACGGGTTCACAATTTAAAGTTACAGGGAACTCAAAATATTTACAAATGTCAGGTGTCAAAGACTGCGACACGTAGAAGTTTATTCTAATGACTAATATTTGTAGGGAAAATATTTTATCAGCAACTAATAGTTTACTGTTCATGCCATGACGATACAGAGAATGTGCTGTTTGCAGCCGAACTTTAATTATACTTTTGTCGAAAAATTTTGAGAAAACCAACGAAAAATTCATCAATGCTTTATTTACAGTGACTCATGCTATCTGTAAGTCACTTTATCCCTCCAATTTTGAACGTAATAAATTTATAAAAGCCAAACCTCAGTTTGCGACAGTACGCGAAGAAACGTCGAGAATCATGGATCCAATTTACAAATAAAAATAATAGAATGAGTCTGAAAAAATATAAGTTGCTAGTTTTTAAACGCTGTGGAGATGCCACGGAGCCAACATGATTTATTATTTGAATAAGGATTTTTGTCAAAAAAGCAGTCAAGATAAAAAAAACTCGGGCTTAGTTTGAAAAAAAAATGCAGAAGCAAAAAGTTTACACTTCAGAATTTTACCACAGTATTCAATACAAAAATATAATGGTTTCCCAGCCAATATGATCAAAAAGTAAAAGAATCGAAAGACTTTCAAACATTGAGAAAATAAAAAATTAATCGTAAGATATGGCGTGTAGTTGAGGCAGTAAACTATTTAGCGTTACTAAGTCTACGAACATGTATTATGTCGATACAAAATAACAACGATCTCATTAACCACAAGTATAGCCTCTTAACGCAGCACCAAATACAACGGCGGTTCGTGCGGCTCCAGCAAATGTTATCCTTCCTATCCTTCCTTATCTGATTTTCCGACATTATCACTCAGAAAAAATCGTGGCGGTATAACATAACATAACATAGTGATGTCGGCGCTGAAGTGTAGGCCTGATGTGGCCTTTCGCCATTCTTTTCCTTTTCGTCTCACTTGACTAAATTCTGAGTTCGACAAAAAACAAAGTGATTTCGTAAACCTTATATAATTTTTATTTATTAATCGTCTTCGGAATAAGTTTTTGATCGGACGAATTGAATATTTCCACACTGTAGAGAATTCGCGGAAAGTTGGTCTCGGATGTTAAATGAGATTCAGATGTAAAGTGACTTGCAGGTGCCATGCGAATCACTGAAGTAAAGTGAGTCATGGATATTAAGTGAGTCACTGGAAGGAATTGCGAGTCTGAAATACCAACAGAAACGAGGAGCATTTTACGGAGCCCTATAGCTCAAGCTAGTGTCCATGAGCAATGTTCTCTGATTCACAGTAATTCCCCATATTGCAAGGTTAGCCAATGTGCGAAGCCTAAGTTCATTATTCAAGCTTCATTATTTGACATATTAAATTTTTTCAATAATTTGTTTTTGTCGATCTTTCTATTCTGTCCGGCTAGAAAAAGCGATTCTGCGGCGATCACCACCCTATTACAACTTGAAAAATATCATTTAATACCGCTGACACCAAATTTTGTAGAGATAATCCCGATTTTCCTACGTTAGAATTGACACTGCGTTGCTAGTACATTAATCACGTTCAATTAATCACAATATTGGCATATATACTGGATTTCAAGACGTCGTGTTTTAATCCCTCACACAAATTATATAGTTGGGTTTGGCTTACTGATGAAGTTACAGCGTCTGTGCGGCAAAAATTTGTACAAGTCAACGCATCCGAGAAACTTGAGAAATATTGTGACAGCAGAAAGATTCTGGATGACCAGCTCTGGATGATAGAACTATCTAGACCAAAATTTCAAGTTATGGTAACTCTAAATTAAGGAGCCAATTTCCTAATTAAAAAATTGATATAATTGTGATTTAAGTCGCACAAACCGCCTTCCAGCCTCTTTAAAGTCCACCAATTCTTACGTCTAAATGCCGACTGAGGGAAAGCGTTTCTTGCAGTTTATCATTTCACAAATTTAAGCTAATAAATGCCAATAGAATTATTAATGTATTTTTATAGCGTTATTAAAAGCAAGCCCCCTCCGAGAAGGCGCAAACGCATAAAAAATCAATTATTGTGAAAATTAGAGCCAAAAATGTCAATTAAATTGATCGTATTATTAATGAGAACGGTTTCTGTAGGCCAGAGTTATCGTTAGTTCAAAAATCGATATTACGGGCATACATATATCACAATATGGCGAATTTTCTCAGTACTTTCTCTACTATTGAATTTTTGCACAATTGACGATTCAAGCGATAAATTAATCTTGAAATATGAGTTTGAGTTATCCTCCCATATACAGTACATAACACCGTACAACTCAGTCGTATGACACTATGCAGAAAATTCAACAAAAGTATGTATAGTAAATCTAAGCATAATAGACAACAAATATGTACAAATATTACGATGCTCCGACCACGGCCACGCCGCCAGAAAATAATCCCAAATGCGAGGAATCGAACTATGGCCGCTTGGGTGACGGTCAGGTATTCCACTAACTAAACCACAAAAGGATGGAAAAATTATTTCCATCACCTGCCGTGACCAGGATTCGAACCTGGGTTATTGCGGCCACAACGCAATGTACTAACCACTATACGATCACGGCTCTGACGTGTGTGACGACTCAGCCCTTGTAAGTAATTGTAATTAGTTTGGTCAAAATTGTCGGCTAAACATAATTGCTTATCGTTTTTAGTTGAGTGTCCATGACTGATATTTAATTCATGTTCTTTTCCTAGAACAAAAGTGACAATTTTGTATTAACAGCGGGATGTTATTTTATTGAAAATGTAAAACAATCTATCTAATTGGAATTATGAGAATTGCATATCTATTTGAAAAATATTCATTATTTTCATGAATTGAACACATCCAACGAGGCAGAGGCGAACTATCAAATTCAAATAATTTAGGAGAAAATTCGAGAAAGAAAGAGATCATACTGAAAATATTAGCGTTCAGCCTTTGAATTTTTGTACATTGTTACAGAATCCGTCAACATTTTCCAGATTGCCTAAAACAGCGATGCCTTCACAAACTTAAAACAAGAAAAATAACTTTTCTTGCGTTAAAACGACTCAAGCCCGTATAAATTTGAATCCCGGCAGGATTCAAACCGATAAAAATATAAGCACACGTCACATGACGATGTAGTCCTTGTAGTTCTTGATGGCCTTAAGCACACGTCACATGACGATGTAGTCCTTGTAATTCTTGATGGCTTTAAGCACACGTCACATGACGATGTAGTCCTTGTAGTTCTTGATGGCCTTAAGCTGCTTCTTCAGCGCCCTGACGAGGTCCAGCGGCTGGACGAGGATCGAGATGTCGCGGCCGACGGCGTTGAGGCGGTCATGGATCTCTGAATGCTGAGGAAGATTACAAGTAATTGTAAATATGTAGAAATATAATATATGAATCACGATAATGTTAATGTTGAAGTCCCGATCATACTGCGCGATATTATTTGCCATGTTAATGTTATCCTAATGATTTCTAATTTAATTATTCAATTTCTTCGATGAAAAACAATATAACTTCAACAAATTTATTGTGTATAATTCGAAAAAGTACTGCAGAGTCGATGATCTAAATTAGTTCGTCGTGGCTAACAAGGTTTTACCTATTTTGACGAAGTCGATGCTCATGTTTAGTGTTAAATTTAAGTAAATTTCTGTCACTTGAAGTTATTTAAGCTGAATTAAAAAGAGATTGAGGAATCCGTTCTACTTACAGCGGTGCATGCAAAATTCAATCGATTTTCAAAGGCTCCTATACTCAGTGTTTTGGATAATCCAAGGCGCCAATGTCTAATAAATAAAGCTGAGAAATGAAAAAATTTTTTACCTTAAAGAACAGGTTGAGAGGTCGATGGTTGATCTCGGTGAGGACCCAGGAAGTTAGTCCAGTGCCGTCCACCGTGGTGGCTTTCAGTGACAACCCTTCAGAGGCCGCCAGCCCACCCGGCACCACCTGTAGTGCCACCAGGTAACAAACAACTTGTAATACTTATAATATGTTAGGGTTTGCAATACGGATTACATTCGAAATTATTTAGCGTTCAAAAATCTCAACAGCCGGTTCGAAATTTACCGATTAATATAGTGATACAATTTATTTCTACAGCCTCGTTGCAGTCACACGCGGTAAGGCTTCCTCTCCAATATCTACCTCCACTGTATTGCACATCTCAGTATCTCTCTCTGATCCCCTCTCTTTGATCATCTCCTCATGATACCCACCTCTCTAATCTCCGCCGTGTTGCCCACCTCAACATTCCCCTCTCTCTGATCCCCTCTTATTGACCATCCCCTCACGATGCCCACCTCTCTAATCTCCGCCGTGTTGCACACCTCAGCATGCCCCTCTCTCTGATACCCTCTCTTTGACCATCCCCTCACGATGCCCACCTCTCTTATCTCCGCCGTGTTGCCTTCCCTCAGGATGCCCAAGGGCTGTCCTTCCTCTTCCCTCTTCAGGGCGAAGACTTTGCCGTAAGGGATGCGGCGAACTACGAACTCCAGCTGCGTTGTCGCCGGCAAAAAATCAAGCAATTCATCACAAATAATATCCACTAATAACAATGTATATTTAAAAATCTTTCTAATATTAACTAGAAAACCGGTTAGCGATCTAATGGATTAATGTAGCGAATGATCGTTGTGTGAATGTATTCATAACCCGAAAAATCTTTGTTATATACATGGCCAACGAATTCATTATAGATGAATGCGACAACACAGAAGATGAATAAATCTATCTGTGAATTTACGTTAATGAAGAAAACGCTGATTCGTAAATGCGTAAAATGTATTGAAATTCCTAGGGTAAAATTTAAAGTAGTCACGGAAGTTTGCTATTTAACTGTCCAGGAATCCCTAGCATATTGTTCATGTTACAATCTCCTTTTGAAGTATTAAAGAAATTTAATTAATAACTACATGAAATCAATTAGGTAAAAATTTGACTCATAATTAAGCATTGATGTGGTGTCTTGTAAGGCGTGGTAAGACTACCGCTCGATTCTAGATTACTTTAAAAAAACAATCTCAAGAAAATATTTGTTTACTAAAATCCACGAGCAGGACTCTGGATAAATTACCATATATATTAATTTAAAATCAATAAATAAAACTCCGCATTTAAATTGCAGACAAATTTTTCTTCAAAATTAATTAGGGCAACTCTGTATTTAATAACAGAGATGTTTTGTAGCCTTTTGACCACAACACCAAATCAAAGTATCAAATGTATTCACACTCAATTTACACAAATATGTATATGAATAAGAGATATATTAATGACAGCACCAGCACTGTCGGGTCAGAGCGGATGAGGCTGTTGGCTTCAGCCGCCGTAGAGACCGGCACGCCGCCCACGCTAATAAGGCGGTCCCCCAAGTGGAATGTGTTGTGCAGGTATGGATGCTCTCGCTGCTTCCACCCAGCCACGTACACCTGCACGATATAAATTCCAGATATAAATTTCATTAATCTACCATTGTGTCAGTGTATCAATCCTGAATTGTATATGTATATAGAAATGTTTTTTCAGCACACACAATGCACATAAACAAATTACAATAAATACTTGACTGAATACCTTCCCGTGACCAGACCTGGGAGAAGCAGTTGACGAAGGCGATGGAGTTGATGCAGTCTTTCCTCCTGAGGGTGAGGCGCACGCCAGCGGCGTGGCTGATCTCCTTCGTCAGGCGCACGACCTGCTGCTCCCGCAGCGACATCACGTGACCCGCGGGGCTCACGGGGAACTGTGGGGGTTGGGAGGAATAGGTGTGGGGTTGGGAGGAATAGGTATGGGGTTGGGAGGAATAGGACCAGGGGATCGAGGGGGAAATTTCGGTTAACTAAGGAGATTAATCAGGGAGGCTGGCGGTAATAACTACCATTTTAAAACCATATAATAAGGGTTTTTCGGGGTTTTAAAACCAAACCCATGGTTAAGTAATTCACTCGCTTCAAGTAATTTAAGTAATCAAGAATAAAAAATATTGTGAGGTAAGAACTGAAATGGAAATTATTTGATTAATTTTATAGAAGAATAGTGATGACTTTATGTGACCAGAGTGAAAATACTTGTACATAATATAGTTACGTTGGGAGAGGTCCGTATATAGAAAAAAAGTTTTTGTAGTAATTGGATAATTTAAGAATCTAGAGCATTACTGACGCAACAGAAAATATGTTGGATTTAAAAAACATGATTCATTATGTTTGAATTTTAAAGCAGGTAATATAATTAAATGACTCACGGGCTGGCGGGGAGCGATGGACGGACCAACGGACGCCGCTCGTCTCGCCTGCTCCCGCCGCCCCGACCGGCGGTGCTCCGACCGCCGTCTGAGCAGCCCCGTGTTGGGGGGCTGGGGTGGTGGGGGGCGGCGCTGCTGTCTCAGAAAACGCCAGGAAAAGTGGTTCGTAAGCTCCGCTGCTGTGGCCGCCATTGTAGTGGCTGCTGTTGTCGTTACCGTTAGTTGCGTCCACCGTCCACTGGTTACATGACGTCACTTCCCAGGAAGTTCCAACATCTCCAGAGGAATGTTGAGTCATCGAGGAATGTCCACCTATGGCGGCCAAACCAGCGGCCACATCCCGTCTTTGTGGCAGCGGCGGCCGACAGCCGACAGCCGAAAAACCGCCGGCGCCGAGAGAGTTGCCGATCCTGAGGTGAGCGTCGCCCACATCGTCGTCCTCGTCGCCGTAGAGCTGCGCCGACGCTACCCCGCCGCTGCTCTCCAGCACCGCCGCCACGTCGTCGAAGCTGAACACGTCGCCGCTGCTGCCCGCGACGCTGATCACCGTCACGTGGTCGCGAGGAGACGCCTGGAGCGGAGAGGGTTTTGAGAGGAGGTGGAGAAGAGGGTAAGACACGTACGGGGTTGAAGGGAGGTGAAATCGAGGGTAGGACGGTTGGGGCGGGTATTGAGGAGAGGTGGAGACGAGGGTAAGACACGTACGGGGTTGAAGGGAGGTGACAGCGAGGGTAGGACACTTGGGGCGGGTATTGAGGAGAGGTGGAGACGAGGGTAAGACACGTACGGGGTTGAAGGGAGGTGAAATCGAGAGTAGGACGCTTGGGGCGGGTATTGAAGGGGGGTGGAGACGAGGGTAAAAAACGTACGGGGTTGAAGGGAGGTGAAATCGAGGGTAGGACGCTTGGGGCGAGTATTGAGGGGCGGTGGAGACGAGGGTAAGACACGTACGTGGTTGAAGGGAGGTGAAGGCTAGGGTAAGACTCGTGGAGAGGGTATTGAGGCTGAGGAAAGGCGGAGGCAAGGGTAGGAATTCATGGTTTCGAAGTGAGCGATTCATACCAAATATGATGGCGATGAGGATTGCGACAAATTTGAGTGAAGCAGGTTTGCTGAGGAATCGTGACGGGATTTTTCGGGGCCAAGTGTAAAGGGTGAAAAGGTGCGGAGTGTTGCCGACACCCGAGATTAATCTACTCAATTTCTCAAAAGGATAAAAAGATATAAGATGCAAACTGTCCTGTGGTAACCAGGTAAAGTCCAGCGTAGAGATCTCAGTGACTTATGATGATGGAAGAAAATTTGAAAATTATCGAAACAGGTGCGACTTTCATCGTCAATGGCGAAAAATTCTTGAAAGAATGAGGGGAAACAGACGTCATAATTTACTAAGCTAGCACGGCACCAGATCTCTTGTGGTCACTGACGAAGGAAAAAAAGCTCAACGAGAAGCGGGTAAAGAAATGAACAGCGGTCGTCCTGAGCTAATTAGCTCTCGCCAATTACTGATCATTCATTGCCCAGCTGAAAAGCACTCTGCCTGAAAATCCGTGCAACAATAGATATCTTCAACAAATCAAGGAACATCCGTGCAACAACAGATATCTTCAACAAATCAAGGAACATCCGTGCAACAAAAGATATCTCCAAAAAAGCAACTAGTATCCGTGCAACAACAGAATTCCTATTCCTAACAAAGACCACACGCTTCAAAATGAAAAACCACGCCACACTCTGAGTGATTTTTCCCTTATGCCTGCCTGGAATGAATCTTATTGCCCGAATAAGTTTTCCCTGAATGGGAGCTAACTTCATCCCAGGTCCGAAGAACAAAAATCAAAGCTAAGGTAACACTCCATCAAATCGAGGGTAACTTTTCTAAAGCTAAGGTATTAAAATATCCAATGTCATATAAATATTTTGGTTACTGCAGTCCATACTATCTAGAGTAGTTTCCCTTGAATCAGGAAATTTTCCCCCCATTATCTGGGGTAATTTCCACACCTTGAATATTGAATTTTTTCCTATTACCTGGGGTAATTTCAACCGTACCTGAGGCCCCTGGGGAGAGCGGACGAATGACACCGGAGGTGCGGGGGTGTTCGGGGAGCTCGGCAGCGACGTACGGAAGGATGACGACCTCCTTTGTGATAAAAATCAAATCATATAGTTTTATTGAATTATCATCGCAATTATAATAAGTACATGATGAAAACCTATCAACGAACTTCAAAGATACGAATAAATTGGCAAATGTGATTTTCTCTAATGTAGACGGCAGAGACAGCATTATACGGAAGAGGGTAGTAACTTTAACCAAATATATTGACTCATAAAGAAAGACATTTATCCACAACAGGGGCCATTAGATTGAAAACTACATTATGCGTCATCACTGCCAGCAATATTGTGATGCATTATTATCATTATTATCATTACTATTATTATTATTATTATGTATTGACGTACCTAGTTGTGGCGTCGTGGTGGCGGACGTACGAAACAACGGAGGAGGCGTTGACGAAGACGTCGGGGGAGGTGTGGGGGGACGAGTGACCGGGGGGAGGGGAGGAGAGGATGGAGGGGGGAAGAATGGTGGATGGACAGGAGAGTGTGGATGGAGTGAGGCTGGGGGCTGGGCTTCCCCCATGTCGGCTGCTCGTCCCCACGCTGCTCACTGACACATCCTCTGCAATGTTGAGGAGGAAGGTAAACTGGGGAGGAAAGATACAGTGCAAGCCCAACATTTTCCCGACAAGGTCATTGCAGTCAAGATTAATGTTCCAACGATGTGATTATAAAACTAAATTTCGGACGGCTCAAAATTAAAAAAAGTTGTAATTTAATTGCACATTGATATTTCAGTGAAATTTGGATTTGATTTTTGAGGAGCCTAAGAAGAGAGGAAATATTCGAAAGGCTTAAAGCTGAGAATATAAGCGATTGAATCATATAAACGTCTAAAATATAAGCGACTAAATCATATAAACGTCTAAAATATACGCGATTCAATCATATATCCGTACAGAATCTTTACCCAACGAACAGAATGCCGATGAAAAGTTAGAGTAGCATGAGAGACATTTTTTCAAACGGAATTGGGTTGCACATTATTCCTGACTCACCCCTGAACTCCATCCCCTGGGGCGGAGGGAAGAGGAAGGCGGGGGTAGGGGGCAGTGGGGAGTTGGGGTTCCTGAGTAGTGGAGACCTGAGGAAGCCTTCGGGTTCCTTGCTGTAGAGGTTGTCACGGGGAGTCAGAATCCCCAGCTCCCTCAGCTTGCTGCGCAGGGTGTCCAACCACTCCATCATCAGCTCCCTGTGGAAGCGGAGAGGTCATTCCCCATGATTCATGTCGAGGTATTCCCCATGTGTATAAGACAATGGTTGGGGCAGACAAAATTGGTCGCTACGAGATATTCTATTATCGAGGGTGATAAAAGGATGTTCATTTCTTCAGTTTAAGAGGGTGTTAATTTCCTCAGGTTAAGAGGGTGTTCATTTATTGAGAAATTGATGGGAAGATAATAGTTCTTCACTAAATGGGGAATTAGATTATTGAGGGGCTCCTGCCTGAGGTGCCTACACCTCTGCCTAGCGTGCCCACCCACCTTCCTGAAGTGCTCACCCACCTGTCTGAGGTGCCAACACACCTGTCTGACGTGCCTACAGGTCGACGTATTAGTCGACAGTCGTATATGACGCGTAGTCTGCAGACGGTCATGTCCACTCACCTACTCTGCAACGCCAGCCGCACGTGCTCCCCCTCGAGTGTGACCGCCAGCACGTGTTCGTTGTCTTGGGTGAAGCGGATGGAAGGGGAGACGTGGAGGCAGCGGTGGAGAGAAAGACGAGATGGAGGCCGGTGGCTGAAGGCAGAGCGCCGGTTCTCGTAGAACTCGAGCCACGGCTCCCCTCCTCCGTGCTCGCCTCCTCCATGCACGCAGAAGATCACCCACAGCTTCTCTGACTTGCAGGGCTGTTGGATAAACGGATTAGGAAGAATGACGACATGGGATCAGCCACATCTCCGACTTGTAGGGCTTTTGGATAAACGGAGGGTTGGGAAAGAATGGCGATAAAGGGTCATCCACAGATTCTCCGACTTGCAGGGTTGTTGGACAAACGGAGGGTTAGGAAGGAATGGCGATATGGGATCACCCACATTTTTTTCTGACTTTCAGGGCTATTGGATAAACGGAGGGTAAGGATGGAATGACGACAAAGGGTCATCCACAGCTCACAGCTTCTCTGACTTGCAGGGCTTTGATGGTAAAGGAGAGTTAGAGAAATTAGATGAGAAGAAAAATGGTAACGGTAGTATGCTTTTAGAAAAAAACGAGAGTTAGAAAGAAGAAAGTAAGTGTAGTTAATGTGTACAGTATAGGGGATCAACAACAACGGAGTATCGGTAGTCAACTTTGCCCCAGCGAAGACCTGCCTACGCCACTTCCTCTCAAAAGGAAACTTGGCGTTTTCTTTGCACTCATTTCCCCCCCATGGTTTTTGTTTCCCCAGGGTTTTTAAATTGTTTATTTAATTATTTTCATGCTTTTTCGATTGCGTTTTTAATTCCTGTTGCACAGCTTAACCCTTTTGTCTACGATCCATTTACCGTCGTCAATGCTATTCGTACCTAGTGGTTTGGGAGCGAGAAGTTCCAAAGGCGAATCGAAAGATATAAGGAAGCAAACATTAGATGGCCGTCAACCTCACGAGCTACGTATTGGCTTCATCTAAAACTTGTTGGAGTGAAGAAATTGCTGCGTTAATAAATTATTAGTTGAAATTATGACATTATTTGTGCTGACGTGTCTAATTAGAAAAATATTAAAATTACTGCGTATTGAGTGAAATGAATCTTACATGGTTTGATTTTCCCCATTAATAAGTACAAACTCATGTCCGATCAGTTAGATACAAAAGTGAGTGCAATTCCGCAAATTTTCGGGTAGTAATGGAAAACAATGATTGTTTTTAGAAAATTATTTTTTATTGTGGAATAATGGAGAACAACGAAAAAGAAGAAATTAACACATTAAAGTAAAAAAATTACAAATGCCTAAAAATATGCTACAAAAACATCCAATGAAAATAGCCAAGAAGTAACGTGCATAAAACGTAATTCTTCACAAATTCTTTACCTCAACAATTTTAACAAGGAAACCTTAAAATCGAGAAGCAAATACTTTACGACGTAATTGCGGCTAGTGAACGGTTGATCAAATATTTATAATAAATGTAGTTGGTAAACTGGGCTACTAGTTAGTATGGGAATTTCTCATACAGAGATGCCAATAGTGTGGACGATGACGACTAGTAAGTGAAGATCTGGCTGGTATGGGACGACTAGTGTGATAACGACTAGTTAGTGCAGGGTGTCTGGTTTCATGGATTTAACCCTCTACCGCCTGACAAGAGTAACCGGAGCAATATTGTCACGAGCCTACTTCCCGAAAAGGATACCTTACTAGTGAGCGCAAAATGACTTGCACTGATTGTTGCCGCCACGTACGACAACTTTAAAATTTTATCTGTTGCGTACAAACGTCCTCAAGTTGCTATACTCAATAGTTTACCTATAATTTAATTGGAAGTTATGTTCCCGGAGAGTGACATATACGGCGGTAGAGGGTTAACCCTTTGCCAACGGATACATTTAGCAGTCGTCGATGTTATTGGTATATCAAAGTCTGGGACCAAGAGGTTCTCTTCAGTACAAAAAGGGTTAAGTTACGAGGGGAACTGCGCGGGAAGCCTACCCGGTATGAGAATAGCGAGGATTGATTCACTCACCCTTGAAAATGGGGAGATGAGCTTCCTCTCGTTTGGGGGAAGACGCTTGAGCCATCCTTGCTTGTGCACCTCGTAGCCCCCCGCTGCCCCACCTGTACAAGATTCATGTGGTTTAATTGTTATCTTGTGATAGGAGATTATTATACAGATACAATGAGAGCATAAATTACAACTTTCAATAAGATGATAACAAATTGGATCTTCTTGTGGGAAAACAGGTTGGGTAGGTTGGGTAGGTAGGTTGCGTGTCGTATGTTTTTATGAGGTACCAAGCATTCGGGTACCAAGTATTAGTATTAAGGCAAGAATTAAGATATTTAGCTGGGAGGGACAAACACCAGGGCAACAGGCAGGTAATATCAGTGGGTAAATCTCCGAAAAATGCTCAAATTAAGAGACAGGCTCCATGTCATAAAAACATGAAAGTTGTGCAGCTGGAGCAGTAATTAAATCTCTCTGGCCAATACTCTTAATCAATCATAATAAATGATTAAATGAAATTATTTGAAAATTTATCTTAAAAAGATAAATTCCTTATATTTATCCTTAATCGTTTGAATGGAAATCAGGAAGCATAATCTATTGAAATTACATCAGAAAACATTAATTTTTATTCGAATAATCAATCAGAGTACATTATTCCTGAATCAAAGGTTCATTTCCTTATTCAGGGATAATTAATAAGGGTTCAAAAATGCAAATGTAAGGCTGTAAGACTGTACGTGTTGCAATGCACTTTACACGTCAGATTGACGTTGACGTGGATTGAGTGATCCTGTAAATTCAGATGGTTCCGCAGCCAACGTTTGGTTGAATTCTTGCAATAAATTTCGTATTTTACGCTGTAAATTTTTTTTGCTTGCAGCAATGAGCTCGAAAATCAATTCAATTTAACAATGTATCCTTAATCCTGAAAATAACTTCCAATATTTTTTATGAAATCAAGAGTTATTTTCTTCGCCGACTCAAAAAGAGTACACGATAATAACTGATCGTTGAAGGTTCTTGCATTTATTTTCACCTCTAATTTTCGAATAATCACGCACTTCTTTGGACTTTATTTTCATTGTCTAAATTTAATTTTGTAAATTTAGAATGGTAAATTTTACACAAAAAAATACCGCTTTGTCCTGCTAAACAATTTGAAACAAAGTTCTAATTGCTAAATTTAGCTTGTAAAGAACCATCTGGCAAGCCCGTTATATGCAAGGACCACAGCTGTGCTCAGCACTGCACCGGAACGCTTCTTGTCGCAGTTTCTGGGTTTCCGAAATTGTTTTTGTTTTTCACAAATGTTTAATCAAGAAATACATTGCATTGAGTAATATCCACAGCAAGACTACTCGACAACTTTGTAAACAAAGCAGCTAGTGAGACAACAAACAGATACTGAATGTAAGTGAGAATAACAAAATTGAAAATTACACCCGGGTCTTTCCATGAAAAGAAGAGGCACAACTACTTAATAGTCCAACGGTGCTGCATAGCAAATTGCTGTGCAGCAATTGCTGTGGTGTGCGGTGCTGCACAAAAAATTATATTCATATTCACTGTTAAAGACGGTGCTCGAAGCGCTGCACGGGGATGCAAAGTGAAGAAATGTTCCGTACGGTGCAATGTGGTGAAGTGGTGCAGTGCTGTGCTGCCCGGTGCAGTACGGTGAAGTGCGGTGCAGTGCTGTGCTGCTCGGTGCAGTACGGTGAAGTGCGGTGCAGTACGGTGAAGTGCGGTGCAGTACGGTAAAGTGCTGTGCTGCATAGTAAGTAAGGCGAATGACGCTCTGCTGTTCTACTGTAAGGACGCACAAGCGAAAGTACAGCGTTGCTCCCTCCAACCCTGAGCCCCACAGGTACTTGCGACACCTCCAGTGGCCTCACGAGGACACACGACTCAGTGGCCCCACAAAAATGTCCGACCCTTGCAGTTGCCCCACGGGAAAACTCGGCTGACCCGCGGCCCCCTCAATGGCCTCTCTAGAACGCGCGACCTCCTGAGTAGGGTCGCGGCCCGCGCGTTGGACCCACGGGGCGTTTGACCTTCTCAGTGGCCTCACGAGAACGCTTGACCCCTGCGGTGGCCTCATTTGGGTCATATGACTCACTTGTTGGAGGGGGAAGGAGGTGGGAGGGATGGAGGAGGTAGCACCTGGGATCAATGATATAAACTGGGAGACAGTAGGAATAAGAGAGGAATTCGGCGAGTATTTAAAGAAATGATGGGGAGATGTGCTGGGGAAATGTTTAGCGATGAGTGCTGGTGGATTGTTGGGAAGAATTGCTGGGGGATTGTTAAGGGAAATTTTCGGGGGATATGTTGAGGAAAATATGCTGAGAGAGATGTTGAGGAAAATGTGCTGAGGGAGATGTTGAGGGAGATATGCGGGGTGATTGGAGATTAATAAATGGTGTGGAGAGATGGCTTTGATGCCACATTCGAATAAGGAAAGGTAGAGATGGAAAGTAGGATATAAAGAGTGCGAGGAAATATATGAGGATTGGCATTGGTATGCTAATGAAGCATGTGTGTGGGTGGGATGAAGATGGGTATGAAGTGAGGAATGGATGTGGCTTTGAGAGGGATGGGTGAAGGAAAAAAAAGTACTTGGGATGCTTTGGGGGGATGCGGGTGAATTGGGAATATGATTCAAGCGAGCTGGAGGAGTGAGGGTACATTGGGTGATGAAGATGTGGGTTAAAGAGTTGTGTGTGGGAGGACGGTGGGAATGAAAAGAATTTAGGAGAGAAGCATCTAGAAGAACGTGAGGTCGGGAGGTTGTATAAGGAAAGAGCTGGAGGATGGATTGAGACGTGAGAGTTGGGTGAGTGAGGGTGAATATGAGGGAGTAGGGTTGTAATATGGGTTGGGAAGGAGGGATTGGCCTGGGGATTTGGATCGGGTTACTAGATAAAGATGGTTATGAAAGAGCTATGTAGATGAGGCTATAAAAATTACGAATTCTAGAAGGCTCTAGAAGGAAGGTGGATGTGTGGAAATGGGGTAGAGGTGAGGCAACACCGGCGGTATGTCTGAGGCTGGCGGTGGTATGACAAGAATGGGGAGGAGGGAGGTGGGTGGTAGGGTTTCCAGACGCGCAGGAATGGAGGTTGGTGGGGTAGGGGTTCGGGCTGGGGTGGATTGGGTTGAGGGGAAGAATGCAAAGGCTAGAGTACTACGATTGGGGGCGGCGTAGAGGAGAGTGGAAGAGGGGGGATGATGAGGCAGAAGGGAAGGTAGAAGGGAACAAAAAAGTCATAAGAGTTAATGACGAATAATAGGGAATTTGAGTTTTGGGAGGAATGGTAAGGGAAAAAAGGTGTGGATTGAAGAGGTTATGGTAAGGTGAGAAGGAGGCGAGTAAAGGAGGAGGATTAGAGGAATAGAATCCATGGTATAAAAAAGCGGGATTTGGAAGTTGTAGAAGTTGGGAAGGGTAAAATTAATGGATCAATGGGGATTAGCAGGTGTTAAGGCATTTAAAGGTGTATTAGGTGGAAAGAAAAATAACACTACATTACACTCCGATTAATGTGGCTTAAATTGATGAATTTATCAACTATCGCTCTCATTATCACCGAAAACGTTGAGGTTACTATAACACTAATAGACGTGATTATTGATGTACAAATTGCTGTAAGCTGAGTTTACCGGCACAGTTGACTTGATGCCCGGCAGGTTAATTTGTAATGCATACAAGAATATAAGGAATGAAAAACACCATCTAGTGTACATATTGGCCCTAAGACTGACAACGCTCTGCTAGTATATTTATGGGCTTTGACTGCACACACAATAACCAAACTGTGGGTAGCTATTGTAAAATTCTGATCAGGATGCAGCAAGGCGAGGTTGCGGCATTACGATGTTCTGAAGGACCTCAGATGAATCACGACTCCCAAGCAACAACAAATAAAGTAACTTACTTGTATTTTTGGATAAAATAAATGTTTAAATAATAAATAAAATATGTTTAAAATAATGAAAAAATACCCATATATTTCATTTCAAAATAATGAAATGAATGTATCAATAATGATAGGAACGCACGCATGACGTGCAATAAAGTAAGTAAATACATTTTTATTTTTATTGAGTGAATACCAAAGGAATTTAATAGAATCAATCTATTTATTAAATTTTCTTTGGTTGCTCAATTGGTATTTCTTATATTGTTCGTATTATTGAAGAAAGTGAAAAAATTCACATTCATTTTGTTTGTGAACGCATGTATAAGGCAATCGTTGGCATTAACGTGAACCGTTTGCTTGTCTTCCTTTTAATTAATCTGCCAAGGTTTATGTGGTGTTCTCAATCACGACGAATTTGCACTAGCAAAGCAAATTATTAATTCGAAATTTCCTTGTGAGATTAGTATTTTATAAACGATTTTTCTCGATTTTTGTACGCTTGGAAAAATTTCTATAGATTTTTGTACGCTAGGGGAATTTGATCGTCTATTAAATTTCCTAAAATATATAAGTTTGATCTCCTAATAATACATTTTAATAGAATTCCGGGGAATCTTGCTCACGCCAGCTCATTTTTGCTAAGAATACCGATCACTTTTTCAAGAATTTTTTCTCTGAAATTCCAAGAATTTCAGCACCTACGAACATGGCTGTCGACCTTGAGGATCCAGAAAGTCTTGATTAAAAAAAGAGAAAACTGATCTGAAAAAACACGAGCAAGGCCCGGAATCTTGGCATCAAATTCCAACAAGGATAGGAATCAGTATTTTTTTTATTACGAACAGGAATTTTGTCCTCAATGCTTATTTGAGAGTTTTGATTATTTGTATGCATACATTTCAAGAGGATTTGAAAAAATATTAGAAAAAAATTTGTTCATATAACATAAGACAATTCTTACGTTCTAAAAAAATGTCTTTGCCTAATTTGTCAGCTGATCAATAAAAATTTCATTCGCAGTCATTCTTGTTTCACGACGATATTATTAACATTATTATATATTACAGTGCAATTGGATATTTTAACTTGAATTTTTATCTTGTTTATCTGAAGATTTATACGGTGATATAAAAAATATTATAAAATTTTATAATATTATAAATTATTATAAAATTTTCAAATAATTAGTTTCTCGGTAAACATTCCCATAAAACTTTTTCAATTTATAATGAAAAAAAAACGTTTAGGAATCAAAATGAACAGCAGGAAGCGCGCGTTTGCTTTGTGGAGGTAATGATGAAAATTTTCGATGTTGTTTGCGACTGATTTGTACAAAATGGTAACAAGTCTCTCAAAGTGTTCATGTTGGCTCAATATAGTACAGTTTTGTCGGGTTTTGCCCACGTAGAGCCAGTTAAGCAAGTGCGTGTCGTATGTTTTAAGCAGTCAAGTTACGTAAGTCATCAGTCCACTCCAGGCTCCTTCGTCCTCGCAATCATTTGGTACGATTTCATTTCGGTGTGACTTGTCATGAAATTGAACTCGTAAAAATGAAACTACACGTTCATGCATCATTTTTTAGAGGCTTCACCTATGAAAATTAATAAATAAACGGTCTTCTTTGCACGATAAATTAATTTGTACAATATTTATACATTATATTAATGTTCTTTCGTTACAATTCTCGTTTTTCAACAAAAGTCGAGTTATCAATTTGAAAGCGCACGAAAAAAAATTTAAACGTCTGTTGCGAAATTTTTACACGCAATGATAAAGTAAATAACCTCTAAAAAATTAGGTGCAGAGGTAACAAATAACAGCAACATATTATTTTACATAAAAAAATCTGCTATCAAATGAAACTTTTTGACTAACAAAAAGAACTAACACTTGACTCAAACAGATGGCCGCAGTGAAGCAGCAGCCGGTGCAAGGGTCTGGGAATGTTTCACCACCTGGCGCTATTTGTGCGGCAGGTGGCAAGGTGCCAGCTGTGCTCATTCCGTGTGCTTGGCAGCTGAGCCCGTTACTGCTTGCAACAGACTACAGCTGCACCAACTGACTGCATGCAGTTAGTCACCAACTGACTGCATGCAGTTANTTTTTTCAAAATTATTTATTCTATTAATTGATTCATGCATTGCCTCTGACTTCACACAAGTGTGCAAAATTTCAGATCAATCAGACAGGTAAAAGTGTGTCAGATATCAGTTATAAGATTTGTAGCTGACAAAATTATTTTTTCAATTTTTTAAACTTGAAAAAAATTTTTTTTTTTATTTTAAAATCTTTTATTTTGACATTTGATTCATGCATTGTCTCCAACTTTACACAAGTGTGCCAAATTTCAGATCGATAGGATAAGTAGACGTGTATTAAATTTTGATTACAAGATTTGTAGCAGACAGACAGACAGACAGACAGACAAACAAGAAGTGAAGTTAAAGAGAAGTGTTGTAAAAAATAAGATAAAATTACTCCTCATGATGATTTGAATTCATGCTTAATCTTTTATATCAATGATAATGGCTTGTGATTTAGTGAGGGGGTAATGAATTGCTAGATTGCGTGATGACATGAATCAAGTCGTGATGAATTGGTCGATTTTGTTATGACATAGTCAAATCGTGGCGATGCCAACAATTCTCATCAACTTGAGACAGCGCCTGGTGACAGAAGTCCACGGCCTCTCATTCAAGTTAAGTAAATTTATTTCTTCATTTATCACATTATTGCGAGATATATGACATCGCAGACACCGCGAGTATAAAAGTAATCATATTTTAGCTCAGTCGCGTTGGTATGCCTGAATCCAAATGTTTGCAACATGCAGAGAACTCTTCGTGCTTGAAGTGTACAGGGCATTTAATGGTGGTAAGTGTAGCCCATTGTCAATACATGCTTGTTACTGTATGCAAGATAGCGTATAACTCCTCCAGAATAACCTGAAATGTGAATGCTGAGCATGTTTCTTGTTATTAATATATCAATCCTTTTAGATTCTATCTTTCCCTTTAAGACTTCTCTGCTCAGCAACTTTGCTTTAAGTTAGTTTAATTTTGATTCTTCTCATTTCCTCTTTAATTTTGTGCTTTTAACTCTAGCTCTTGAGTCATGTAGTATCTCCTGAAATGCGTCCTATACCTCCATTGCCAAGCATGGGTCAGAAAACAAAGTATATACATAGTTAAAAGAAAAAACATTGATTAAGTATTAAAAATTTAGCTCACATTGTTCCTTTACTATAGCTCGTTCTCCTTAGGAATGCGGTAAAAATTTTCAGGCACTGAAATTCAACGGGTTTAGTTGCCTGGATCACTACTTAGGTAGCGATGAAATTTCCCTATGCGTCGTCGCAGTCTCATTATAGGCACAATAATTAAATTACTTACTTAGTAAACAAAGTAATTACTTACTTAGTAAACAAAGTAATTACTTACTTAGTAATTACATAGTACTTAATTACTTACTTAGTAAAGAAAGCTCTATTCAAACAACTTAACAACGACAAGTAAACGTACGATTTACTAAGCTATATTTGAGACGTAGTACAATGAGCCCTTGAAAGACAACTAAACTGAAGAAGTTCATCGACATCGTAAACTCTCGGTAATTATTCTGGTTGTTGGGCCCCGCAAGATTAGCAGCTTCGCTTGGAATTATATCAACAGGGAAGTCCTGAACATTGAATTGTGATGGTCGTGCACAATATTGTCCTGCAACCATGGTTTAGCTATTGGTTTAACCATGCCAGCACCCAGGTATAATTTAACTAAATAGTTAAACCTTGCCAGCATGCCTAAATTAACCAAGCCTGCATCACAGTTTAACAAAAAATAATAATTTTTATTAAGCCACAAGCCATGGTTTAACTAATCAAGTGATTAAGTTAAATAAAAAGAATGAAATTAGTCGAATAATTAACTAATTAAAAAAATGTTGATGAGAAGAAAAAGATGAAAACAACCGTCAGTCGTCGATAAAGTATTGCACGATAAAACTTGTAAGTTCCTCGAAAGCTGAAGTGCATGGCCGGAATCTTGAAATCAACGACAGTTATTAGGTAAAACAAACGAAGATTGTTTTAGATGTTAGTTCGTATTATACATTAGTGTATATTTTATTTATTGCTATACAAAAAGGTATTTTGCTTGCAAAAGATTTCTTAAGCCACATAAAACCGAGAATGCAGCAAAACAAGTCAAGCTAAGTGTTCTGATATGTAAAGATAGATTTCCCGATCAAGGTCACTCCAATATTTGGATAGAGAGAGCTAACTCCAGCACAGGTTTGTTGGCCCAGCCACGCCAGGGTATCAGAGGGTATCAGGACGCGCCAGGGTATCAGCTTACGACGATTCATCGTCAATGTATTGTAATGCAAATGCGCCTGAGCAAAACAGTCCCAAAACAACGGCAGTGCCAGACTTGGCTTCTATAAATCCTGGCGCGCCGACAAGCTCCTGCCATTTCGGGAGCGCTCAGCGACAGCAGCAGCGCGTGCTTCCGGTGTTGCGGGTAGGGTACATTTGTCCTGTTGTGGTGGGAGTGGTCTTTGGGGCAGTGGTCTTTGGGGCAGTGGTCTTTGGGGCAGTGGTCTTTGTGGCAGTGATCTTTGTGGCAGTGATCTTTGGGGCGGTGGTCTTTGGGGCAGGGGTTTTTGGGGCAGTGGTCTTTGGGGCAGTGGTCTTTGGGGCAGTAGTTTTTGGGGCAGTGGTCTTTGGGGCAGTGGTCTTTGGGGCAGTGGTCTTTGGGGCAGTGGTCTTTGGGGCAGTAGTCTTCGGGGCACTGGCTTTTGGGGAATTTGTCTTTGGGGCAGTGGTCTTTGGTGCAGTGATCTTTGGGGCAGTGGTCTTGGAGCAGTGGTCTTTGGACAGTGGTCTTTGGACAGTGATCTTTGGGGCAGTGGTCTTTGGGGCAGTGGTCTTTGGTGCGTACGCTGTGGTCTTAGGCAGTGGTCTTTGATGCGTCTTTGCGGCAGTGGTCTTAGGGGCAGTGATCTTTGGGGCATTGGCCTTTGAGGCATTGCTCTTTGGGGCAGTGGTCTTTGGGGCAGTGGTCTTTCGGGCAGTGGTCTTTGGGGCAGTGGTCTCTGGGGCAGTGGTCTTTGGGGCAGTGGTCTTTGGGGCACTGGTCTTTGGGACAGTGGTTTTTGGGGCAGTGGTCATTGGTGCAGCGGGCTTTACGGCAGTGGTCTTTGGAGCAGTTGTCTTTGGTCTTTGGGGCAGTGGTCTTTGGGGCAATGTTCTTTGGGGCAGTGGTATTTGGGGCAGTAGTCTTTGGGACGGTAGTCTTTGGTGCAGTGGTCTTTGGGGATTGTTTTTTCGTAAAGTGGTCGTTGGATGAGTGTCTTTTGTAAATTTTTCATGAGGTCGTTGGTGAAGTACTCGTATTCGTGTTGTGTGGTTAGGAATGCCGAATGCGACACCAGTACCCATAAATGCAACACGTCCGAATTAAAAGCTTTAATGAATTCAACACAGCTCATTACTGAAAAATTGTAGAAGTCTTCCTCGTAGAATCTGTAATGATTAGTAGTCACAAACATTTTTTTCAATGAATCAAAAATCAATTTAATTTATACGCAATTTCGAAACACCTGGCTACCCTGATTTTGTACTTATACTCTATCTCGCAACATAATGTTGGGCAATTGGTTCTTCTGTGCCATTGACAGAGCTCAGCGAGCACTGCCAGAGTTTCAATACTTCGGCCATGCAACTTCATATGTTAAGTGCCATAAATCCTTA
This sequence comes from Hyalella azteca, assembly GCF_000764305.2. NCBI lineage: Eukaryota > Metazoa > Arthropoda > Malacostraca > Amphipoda > Hyalellidae > Hyalella > Hyalella azteca. Next base: position 76,712 of record NW_025945896.1, on the reverse strand, counting down.
CAATGCCCATGTAATATTCGAATACTTCTGCCACTGCCACATGCAGTGCTTGAGAGCTTCTGCCACTGCCACATGCAGTGCTTGAAAGCTTCTGCATACTTCTGCTACTTTCACATACAGTTCTTAAACACTAATTTCACCTCCACATACAGAAAAGTTCTGCTGATTTCACCTATATTTACTTTTCAAACACTTATGCCACTTTAATCCGTTTCGTTTTTATAATCCTAGATGGGGCTAGAAAATTTTTAGGTGCTTCATTTGTTCGGGAATTTGATAACCTTTATGCTTATTAAGATAAAATTGTGTTCAAGCTTAGATTTCTAATGCATAGCTTGACGTAACGTCGAATAATCCAACAGTTGCATAAAATTTTATGTTCCTATCTCGTACACGGAAAAAAATTACAATGACAAAGTAAAAATATATTATGGTTTTATAATAAAAAACACTTTAAAAAATGAGAAATTCCATAACTCTACACATAAAAAATCTTGGAAAATAACTGACCTGAAGAGGACGAGCTCATGTCGCCTGGTCGCCCCTGCGCTCAGCTGCTGAGACGCGATCCTCGCTCGGGTCCCGTAACATATCGGGACTTGCTACTTCATCTCTGCAGTTGTGCGTGTCTTTACGATCAGGAACTTGAGTTAGAGTGTTGCGTCCTGCCAGCAACTTAAGTTAGAGTGTTGTGCTTAACTAGCAACTTGAGTTAGAGTGTTGCGCTTAACTAGCAACTTGAGTTAGAGTGTTGCGCTTAACTAGCAACTTGAGTTAGAGTGTTGCGCTTAAATAGCAACTTGAGTTAGAGTGTTGCGTCTAACTAGCAACTTGAGTTAGAGTGTTGCGTCCTGCCAGCAACTTGAGTTAGAGTGTTGCGATCTGCCAGCAACTTGAGTTAGAGTGCTGCGTCTTACTAGCAACTTGAGTTAGAGCGTTGCGTCCTGCCAGCAACTTGAGTTAGAGCGTTGCGTCTTACTAGCAACTTGAATGTGCGTGCTGATGATACCGTTAACTCGAGTGTACGACACCTGCTGATCAAACCATTAACTGATGTTTTGCGTTACACGTACAACAGTAACCGTTAATAGAGAGGCGTGGTCCAAACATGACTAAATAAATTTATCACTTTAATGCCACTCCTCGCCCAATGCTGGTTTAAATTTCAGTGATAAAATGCTACACCTTTCTACCCCGGCCGTTAGTTCTAAGTGCGAGCTCCTACTAACTCTGCGAATTCATACTATATTTAATGATTTCTGTTACTTTTCTGAACAAATGAGAATGATATGATTATTTCGTGTAAAAAATTATTTCACAAGATATTAAAAGTGTTAACCGAAATGTTACCTTCAGAGATCACTTAAAAATACTGGCAAAGAAACCCAATGAAGTACGATGAGGCTATAATAATGGCACATCTGCGGATCGTAGCCTACCGGCTACAGGCAAACCCCGACTAATATTTCAAAGGACACCTCATATTTTTATTACGAATGAAGATAATCAGAAACTAAATGCTTGTCATAATCATATTATATCAGTGATTATTCTTACCGGCATCTAAAATCAAGAATTATGAGGCAATGAATGCGGTTCACTTGTCGGTTCTAAGCGTGAAGAGCCGCCAAGAGAACTGCAACTAATCAAAGAGATCAAATTCAGAACTGGCAAAAATACGTCAAGAAACACTAAATTTCGCAATAAATATTTCAAACAAAAGAAGCCGAAATTTTCATATTTAATCAAGTAGAAACAGTATAAAAAAAACTTATTTTCATGTTCTAATACAATATGAATTTCTCAATCCATTTAAACTCAATAGTCATACGAAACTATTTACGGTCAACGTAGTACTTGGAAATAATGGCGGGACGATCCCGCTATCATTTCCAAGAATCGCCTGCACTCATGTGTGCATATATATACATTTAAATATATTGTCCCCTTAAGCACAGCCGGGCGAAAACATCTCGAGTAACCGAAGACTGAAAGATAAGTCAACCTCGAGTCTCGACACCTCGCAGACACAAGCTAGGAGGTCGGGAAATAAGTAGCCTCAGCTCGAACATTACTGGAACCCACGAAGTCACTACTTCAAACATCGTTACTTCAAAACGAGTTAATAGTTGCATCTTGAACAATGCATGATGCAGTACATATAATAAAAACTGTATACTATAAAATAGTAATTTAATTTTATGTATAATTTTGAAAATGTCACAATGTATTTGTCAAATACAACTTGAGAATGTAAAGAAAGTTGCACTTACGACCGTCGGACCACATGACCATCTCCGTAAAAACCATCAGCCGACCGCTGGTCTTTCAAAGCAGCCAGTAAAGTTAATCTACAAAGGTTTTAACTTAACAGCGATCGTATGCAATTTCCACGGCAATAGCGAGTTCGCTTTCAATCGTAGCTTTAATGGTGATCGTGAGTTCTATTGTGATTGTAATATCTTAGATGATGGTACAATTCTCTGTAATCGTATGTTCGCCAGCGGCCGTAATTTCATAGGCGATCGAAAGTTTTTTTTTTTTTAGATCTTAAGTCTAATGGTGATCATATGTTCGATGACGATCGAGGGTTATGTAATGTGGAAGGTATCCGGTGACCATAGCCTTGTAACTTCATTCAAATTACTTCTTTATTCTTTTTTATTTTATGAGTTTATAAGTTTTTAAATGTTATACAATTTTGCGAGGTATGACGGTAGTGCCTTGTGTTGCAAAATCTGCCAGCACTGCAGACTAACGGAAAGTATTCTAGTATAATATATGACATTCAAGAAATAAAAGCATAAAACATATACCAAAGTATTTATATACCAAAATATGTCGCAGCACGCATCAATACTTTCCATTCCCAAGCCAATGAGTTTTTAAATTATCCCATAATTCAATAATATTCGTGTATTACAACGGTGTTTGATATTTCACATTATTTACGTACTCCAAAGTATTGACTAGTCTGCCAGTTATTCATGCCAGATCACGCGAGAACTGATAATTCGAATTATTCCTACGCATTTCAGAAGTCTGCACTAGTACTGACTCGGTAATACTTACCAGTACCACAAACACAAAGTACCACCACCAGTACCTGCCAGTACCACCAAGTACCCTCACCAGTATCTGTCAGTATCAAGTACAACCACCAATACCTGCCAGTACCACTAAGCACAACCACCAGTACCTGCTAGTACCATCACCAGTACCTGCCAGTACCAACAGGTACCATCACCAGTGCCACCAAGTACCACCACCAATACCACCAGCACCACCAAGTATTCGGCAGCGTCTCAGGACTGTTGAGCACCGTTGAAATTCCCAGCCACACATGAGCCGGCTGGGAGCTCAGACAATTGCCATGATTCCCAAGCGTACTTGAAATTCCTGAGCACAGTTAGAGACATCAGAATTCCTAGGGTGGCTAAAATTCCAGAGAACAGCTGAAACAATTATTGAATGCACTTGCGCTCTGCCCTTCACCGAGGAAAATGTGACGGATACGACGCAAAATCTTGTATCTAATTGGCATTGTGAAGAAAGCTTTACATGTTCGCAAGAGGAAGACAAACTAATCTTAGCTGCTGTCACTGCTAGTTGATAAACAAACCAAACCCTGACACGGCACATCGAAACACGTTAGGGACGAGAGCCGCGGTGAAACTGAGCGGTCTCATGCCCGGAGTAGTACGCACGATCCTAGTACCCATCCCTCCTTCCCAGCCCCATCCCTTATCCCCAGCCTCCTATGCTCCCAGTCGGTCCGCTCAACCCCCACTTCCCCAACTATCAGGCCAGACAGCATGACTCCAGTAGTACGCACGCTAACAGACGAGTACGCCGGCAGGCTGGCTCAACGCTGTGCAGCATGGCCGCATTCTTAGCGTAAAGGGAGATGAAGTAGCGCTGACCTCAGTCTCGTAGTTCCTACGTACGTGAGAGATGAAGCAACGCTGACCTCTGTCTCGTAGTTCCTACGTACGTGAGAGATGAAGCAACGCTGACCTCTGTCTCGTAGTTCCTACGTACGCGGGAGATGAAGTAGCGCTGACCTCAGTCTCGTAGTTCCTACGTACGTGGGAGATGAAGCAACGCTGACCTGAGTCTCGTAGTTCCTACGTACGTGTGAGAGATGAAGTTCCAGAGTCAGAATTAAGAAATAAGAAACTTGAGTGTGGAGTGAACTGTGACATTCTGAGCTCTCCTGTCGGATGTGAGAAATGGAGGTTAACCGAATGTTCCTTCGCATATGAAATTTAAAATTGTACGATTTTAAAATAAAACTGCAATGACACATTCTTTAAATTGATATACGGCAGCACATTTGTTTCTTTCTATAACGGTGAGATTTTCAAGACTTGAACATGTCACACAACAATTTTTTATTCGTTGAAAATGATGGATGGCTCACAGCTGAACCTGATGCTATCGCAATTTCTGGAACTCGCCTGCGCTGCTCCAACAAATTTAGGAACCATCATTCCCGTTCGGCCGTCTGCTTCTCAAGGACTTTTACGATACTCCCCACCTGCTCCCTCTGCCTCATCGTGCTTCCCACTTCTTCCTCTCCCCCTTCCGTCTGGCCTCTTCGTGACTCCCCTTGCCTCTCCCTGCCTTTTTGTGCCTCTCTGCGTCACCCTCTGCCTCCCGTACCTTTCCATGCACCTCATCTCCCTTCCCCTTGAGGCCCTTCTCCCTCCCTCTTCATGCCCTTGTCCACTACCCACCCCATTGCATAGCTCCGCCTTTCCCCACATTTTACTCTGTCTCTCTCCCTGTCTACTTGCCTCTCCCTGTCTGCCCCTGTCTCTCCCCGTCTGCCCCATACCTCCTCGACTAATCTTGTGTCCCCGTAGCAATAGTAAAAATGGCGTCACTGCAGGTTACAACACTGTCTGGTGGCCACTGTTGCATCAACATGTCCTGGCACAACACGAGTGATGGCAACACTGCTGATTACAGGCTACACTGATGAACAAACACTTGTAAAGCAAGCACTGATGAAGGAAACAGTGATGAAGGAAACCCTGATGATACTTAAACTGCTTATAGCAATTTGATTGGTGACAACACGACTGATAGCAGCACTGCGGATGGCAACTTGATTGACGACAACACGACTGATAGCAGCACTGCGGATGGCAACTTGATTGACGACAACACAACTGATAGCAGCACTGCTGATGGCAACTTGATTGACGACAACACGACTGATAGCAGCACGGCGGATGGCAACAATGTCTTGTTCGTCGCCGGGGCTCACATGGATGTGCATTCCTAAATGCATGCCCGGAGTCGAAAAGATAAACAATACGAGGAATATTATTATAGAATGTTTCTGTTCATCCCTCAAAAATTGTTACCAGACAGTATAGATGGTACAGATGGTAAAGTATCGTGTATAGATTACCGGACACGGCATGTTATTACATTTGGCACCGCTTAATTGGAATCTTCATGATGACGGTAAAAGATGCACTTTTTCAGGGAAAAGGTTAATTCTTAACATTATTTAACAACTCCAACACTCACGGATAGAACGTGTATATAGGTATATGTATAATTATAGGTATATAATGTGCCGATTATTTGTGTAACATAGGCAATGAATGCGTGACCTATGTTAGAAATTCGAAAATCGTTCATTTATTGTTTGAGAAAGCGTATTCACTTTTTTTTAAACAGAATTTTTTCTGCACAAACGTGTGAAAAATTTCGTTAACGACTGATGCTTAGAACCTCGAACGAAAGGACAACGTATACATACTACACAAGTTAAAGGATGATCAATACGTTTGATACCCTCCCGGTGATTCTACACTGATCTCTCCGACATGTTCAATCTTCCTACACGACCAACGAGTCTTCCTATACATGTGTCCCTATCCTGTATGACCTCTTACGAGTCTTCCAACTTGTTCACCTCTCCTTCACGTCCTCCTACGAGTCTCTCTCGTTTCCACCTCTCATATATGGCCTCCTAGGAGTCTTCTTACTTGTCCTCCTCTCCAACACGTCCTCCTACGTGTCTTCCTCCATGTGTACCTCTCCTACTCGTCCTCCTGCGAGCCTCCCTACTTTTCCACTCCTTTCATGCAAGTCCTCCTTCCTGTTTGGGTTGACAGACTTGGACAGCAGTCAATTACGACTGGCAGATGTGGTTGACGGGTTTCTAGGTTAACAGACATCTGAGAAGCAGAACCTAAGAAATACCGGCACCAATAACAGGTGTCTTGATTGACAGAAGGCAAACAAACCAAATGTTGTTTACATTTGTCTGGGTTGTCTGACAAGTGTGAACAGGACCCAAGAAAGATCGGCACGAATAACAGGTGTCTTGGTTGACAGACGGTTGCACCAGCTCCAAATGTTGTTTACGGGTGTCTGGGTTGTCTGACAAGAGTGAGCAGAACCCAAGAAAGACCGACACGAATAACAGGTGTCTTGGTTGACAGACGGTTGCACCAGCTCCAAATGTTGTTTACGGTTGTCTGGGTTGTCTGACAAGTGTGAACAGAACCCAAGACTGTCAGGTAAATGTTTTACGTCTGTCTTGGTTGACATTCAGGTAGCAGGTGAAAACTGAACAGACATTTTAGTACTGTTGACGGATGTTTGGTAAACAGGAAGATGCGAGTAGAACTAACAACAGTCAAGCACGGCTGATGGTGGTCTGATTTGACGAGGTGACAGTTGCAAATTTGTCAAGATGAGAGAAGCGACCAAGAATGCGGATTTGGTTTTTTTAGGGAATGTTTTATGAGCAACTCGAGCAATTGAAATTAAAAAGTTTGGCCACGCTTCTTAATTAAAGTTGGATCCAATTACAGGGCCGGGTGCGTTTTGGTTTCACCCATACTTCGGGTGAACGAGGGTTAAGTTAAGATGCATGCAAGATGGAGGAAAAAATCAAGCGGCTGGCATTCACATTTATGAATATAGGATAAATTTCCTTCCAATGCTCTCACTTTACCATCACAAAAGTCTTGTGTAAAAATGACTGATTTGATTTTAATTAAATTTTCTATCTAAGGAGAGGAATGCCAATGTGCACATAATGCTTATCAAATTACAATTAATTTTGTCAAGATGCCGCTTAGAAACTGTTGTGTCAAGGAGCCGTTTAGCAGCTGTTGTGTCAAGGAGCCGTTTAGTAGCTGTTGTGTCAAGGAGCCGTTTAGTAGCTGTTGTGTCAAGGAGCCGTTTAGTAGCTGTTGTGTCAAGGAGCCGTTTAGTAGCTGTTGTGTCAAGGAGCCGTTTAGTAGCTGTTGTGTCAAGAAGCCGTTTAGTAGCTGTTGTGTCAAGGTGCCGTTTAGTAGCTGTTGTGTCAAAATTTCTAGTAAATTACAAAATTTTTAGTAGCTATTGTGTCAAAATGACAACATCTTATTTTGTTTACAATATTATTCTAGTGGTACCTTTCTTGTTATTGTCACCATATCATTTGAGTGTAATATTATTTTGGCTATATCATTTTAATGAGATTTTAGCTTCAATTAGGATGATGATATTATGATAGTGTTATTATTATTTAGTATCTCTTAAAATATGTTCATGTATTGGGAATTAATAGATCTGTCCCTTTTGATGTGCTGTCAATGCTAAATCTGAAATAATGGCAGGAAAACATTTAAGAAACGCAGTTATAAGTAACCAGGTTAACCCTCAAGATAACACAATAAACAATACAGTTTGGCTAAAGAAATGCCAATAAGCCAAAATAAACAGTAAAAAGTTAATTGAAAAGGAAGGCTGTCAATTGACTCTGATCGCAAGGTAGTATTCAACGAGACAAAACCTGTGGATAACAAAGCACATTAGTTGAAGCTCCGATGATTGAATTAATAACAACGGAAAAATTTTGTATTCGCAACGAGAGACCAGAATTTGAAACAAAGCAACCAGAATTCAAATCTGAACATCAAAAATTATTTTGGCGAACAGCACGTGTACTAAAGTTGAACTTGCGCAGAAGCAAGTAATTTTTTCAAAACATGTTTTTCGATGCAGACTGAACCATAGACGCTTTAAGCAATATTTCGAACAGCGCGCTGCCGGAGGAGGCAGCCATCCGCAACTGCCGTGCAGGAATTTTTCGTCCATCGATGGTCCGTCCGGGTTGAGCGACGTGGTGGACACACAAATACATACGTGGGTCAGGCTGCTTCTTTATCTCTCTCATAGCTGCAATTTCTTTAATTCTCAGGTTTATTATTGGAACATTGTAAATTAACAATTTTCTTTCCACGCACACGATGCTCCAATTTCATAAATGCCTTCTGCTCGCAAATTAAAAATAACAATTTTCTTTGCGCACATGGTTCGGAAATTTTCGATTTTGTGCTGACTAATTAAAAATAACAAATTTACTTGCCTGGTCAGAGTTCTTGCATTTTCATACTTTTACTGACAAATGAAACTAACAATTTTCTTTGCGCTCACATGATTTGTATATTTTCAAGCTTTGTGTTGACAAATTAAAAATAAAAATTCTGTACTAACACTTTCTTAATATGAAGGCAAATCATGAGATTCCAGTTTTATCTGAATTGCTTTGCATGAACTGTGCCAAATTCATCTCATTTTGCTTCTCATTTTTAACTCATTCCTGATATTATACTTTCCAATTTTATTTTGCCGCAGATTGCTGATTCAAACATCATTACCTGCGGATCACCTCATATTCAAAGTCAATTCCCTAAAGTACTAAAACGCATTTTCCGCTACTCTACACCACTGAAATACACGTGTTGTACGGCTTAAATCACAATTCAGTTACCCGGATGCTGTACATCTAAACTTCGTGTACAATAAAGCAGGGGCCCGAAAACTATTAATCCTTCATAAACATTCCTTTTTTTGCTGCACGAGTGAGGCAATCAACACCAAAATTAATGGTTTCATGCTTTTAAGGATGTTTGTAATATCTTTAGCATAAATTTCAATAAATGCTATTTTATTATAATTATTATAACACAATACACAATACACAATACACAATACATTGAGAAAATTTCAGACGTTTTTAATTATTTATTGACAAATTTAAACTCAATCAAAAGTCTTGCCTCCATTTTCCATACTCACAATTATTATATGTTCGTTTAATTACATATATCATGCCAAGCAGCTCTTCGTAAAGAAATGGATTCGCAGACCATTTAAATCAGTAGATAAGCAAATGTAACTTATACAAATGCGATGTTTTATTGACTTCTGCATGATCTGCTCCCAAACTTCCACAAAAATTTGCTGGTAAGAATACAGTCATTTATCCTAAAAATTCATTTGCAATGTATTCTATATCTCAGATTAACAATCGATAGTTTTTACGTATACGAGCGAGCAGTATAGCAATAAATAAAGATTACTTGCTGTAGTCTTGAATTGTTTTCATTTTAACGCCAGTAAGCCTAAGTAAACGGAGCTGCCTAGTGTCAGGCAACGTGAACCTTAACGCTGCCTAGTGTCAGGCAACGTGAACCTTAACGCTGCCTAGTGTCAGGCAACGTGAACCTTTACGCTGCCTAGTGTCAGGCAACGTGAACCTTTACGCTGCCTAGTGTCAGGCAACGTGAACCTTTACGCTGCCTAGTGTCAGGTAACGTGAAACTTTTCGCTGCCTAGTGTCAGGCAAAATGAATCTTCACGCTGCCTAGTGTCAGGCAAGATGAATATTTACGCTGCCTAGTGTCAGGCAAGATGAATCGTTACGCTGCCTAGTGTCAGGTAACGGGAAACTTTTCGCTGCCTAGTGTCAGGCAAAATGAATCTTTACGCTACCTAGTGTCAGGCAAGATGAATATTTACGCTGCCTAGTGTCAGGGAAGATGAATCGTTACGCTGCCTAGTGTCAGGCAACTTGAACCTTTGCGCTGCCTAGTGTCAGGCAACTTGAACCTTTACGCTGCCTAGTGTCAGGCAACGTGAACCTTTACGCTGCCTAGTGTCAGGCAACGTGAACCTTTACGCTGCCTAGTGTCAGGCAACGTGAACCTTTACGCTGCCCAATGTTCGCTTAAAGGTTCAAGCGCAACCCGGATATGCGCGTAAGTGCGCCGAGCATTTCTTTTATGACCAGCAGAATAAAGTTAAGTGTTCTCAGTCCTATTGATAAAGAAGCATTTAACTCCGAATTTCGGATATTTTTCAAAGATTCAGATATGTTATTAGAAATTCTGCTGGCTGAATGTTATGTAAAAAGTTGGAAATACTCAACAAAACGTTAGGAAGTGGCATATTTTTTGAGCACTTTTTGATTTGAGCTCTTTTTATTCCTATCTTATAAGAACGATCAACCATCTCCTTATTTGTTTAAATGGAAGATTTATTTTCCTGAAAATTCTGCTTACAACGTATATGAATGAAGGAGGAAGTTTTGATTTATTTGCTTCACGTAGACTTCTTGTACGTGCAGCGCCCAGTAGAAACAAAAGCTTTAGCCAGCAGAAGCATCTTTCCAAAGCAACAGTTCGCCTATCCGTCATATTATGAGCGCTGTAACAGTTGCTGGATGAAAATATGCATAACTTGTATAAGCCTATAAATTCAAAAATATGCACAGAAATTAGCATGAATTTTGCCACTCCATACATAATCCCAAAACTAAAATAAAATCACCGAATGTACAATTATCCATATACATTCCCGAAGCTAGAAAGATTTGTCATTCGCCACTGCGCGTATTTTGAAGTAGAATACGTTATTACCTACCCAAAAGTAAGCTGAAGTGCCTTAAGAATAAGGATATTCGAATAAAGTTAAATACGTCATATACGTTATAATACATTAAATACGTTATAATACGTTATATAAGTTATACGTTAAATACGTTATAATAGAATTTACGATTATAATTAACGCGAGGCAGGTAGCGGACGTGTGGGGCGTGTTGCTAGGTTCACACCCGTTGCTCTGGGTGACGTCAACGGTATCATGGCTACAGGGCTTGGCAGGTTTACACCCGTTGCTCTGGGTGACGTCAACGGTATCATGGCTACAGGGCTCGGCTATCTCGCGGGTGTCCCGCTGGTCTTTGAAATTGGCCGCTTTTGTACGACGCGGCGACGCTAGACAACGGCTTTGATGCCGCGCCACTTTAACTTCTAATAAAAAACTTGAAATCTTTTTATAAATTAGGGAGAAGTCTAAATTTGCGACGGTGGAAAAGAGAACAAGGCTGTAATTTATAGTTTTGAAAAGCATGTCAATAATGAAGCTGTGTTTCATAGCAAAAAAAAATACCTTTTTGCGCAGTTGTTTGTCAATCCTGCGCATATTGAACCTCTAACTTATTGTTTTACTCGTCGTCCTCACGCTTGCCACATGAACCGCGACGTGGCAACTTTGATGGTGGGCCATGTGATCGAGGTGGGGCCATGTGATCGAGGTGGGGCCATGTGATCGAGGTGGGGCCATGTGATCGAGGTGGGCGACATCACACCAGCACCACACGCCCGGCGGTGACGCAATGCGGTGATCGCATCGTCGCTATTTTTATCGCCTGGGCCACCGCTGCGATCCAGAGCAGAGCAGCCGCTGGCATACCGGGCAACTTTCGTATTATGCGTGTAATTCGTTTAATTCCGTTGTTTTTTGAGGAAGTTATTTAAATTTAAAAAATTAGTTTGGGTAACTTGAATAAGTTTGTTGTTTTGGTAGTGAAATAACCGTAGTGTAGGTAGTTTATTTGATAACAAAATAACCTTCATGGAGGAAATTGGCCCAATACTGTGAAAAAATAATTCTCCTGGAATTTACTTTGAAGACACTGAATCTATCTCTTTATTAAATTTTTGCTGAAATGTTCATTTGACCAAAAAGTGAAACGTTTCCAGGTAGTTATAATTGACGTCATATTTTACTTGAGTTTTCGAACCGAGTTTCTTAGGTCGGCACGTTTCCACCGTGTAAGGTTACGAGCTAACGATTCTCGAGCTAACTTAGGTATCTCACCTCTCAGTGGTGGATATGTACTGTACCTAACCCTATAATACCCAAATCCTACATTTATATTATTCACTGACAAAAAATAGGCAGATGCGTGTATTTATTCGAATTTTTATATTACAGCTATACAAGTTTTGCAACCAAGTTTTTTCTGACGCTGGTGTTTTCCGAAGAAAACACCAAGGTTTGATGGTGCATTTTTTCCTGTACTACAGGTGTCCCCATCTAAGGTACACATACCATTAGTGGTACGAAGTCTTCCTAGTTGTTACGCTATCGTTTTCAGTGTTTTAAATGTTTTTTAGTTACTTATTTATTCACTTCGTAAAATAAAAAAATAGCAAAATATTCTCCAGCAACGATTTCCGAATGTTGCCCCATTATACCCACTGCATGGTCCTTGCGGCCCAGTGTTGTGCTCAAACAAAACTCCAACTTAACACACTAATTATTCACACACTGTGTAAGATGAAAGTCCGATACTACATATTAACAGCTGATACATGGCATAAGTTGTACGCGGTAGTACATATGGTGATACGCAATGACTGTTTGAAACCTGCAAGTGGTACTCAATATAAATATAACATCCACAATTACAGCTGTGAGGGAACAAAAAAATTATTCATTATACGTATACATTTAGCCGTTTATATATAATGTCAGATGCAGCTTTTGAGAAAAGAGTAATTTTTGGCATTAGAGATGAAATATATTCGCTGTAATTGCACATGAGAAGTGAGCTCCTTCTTCACTGAATTTGTGCGTAGCCACAACAGAATAATGACAACATTGCGGATATTGTGGGCAAATTTTCGCTAGAGAACCTGGGCTGACGGTGGGGCTGACGGCGGGGCTGACGGCGGGGCTGACGGCGGGGCTGACGGTCTGACGGCGGAGCTGACGGCGGAACTGACGGTGCGGCTGACGGGATCAGGAGGTCAGGCTGGTCGAGTCCTCGACGCGCTCTGACCTTTCCTTGCTCAGGTGACGTCACCTCGTGGCCCCTTCTTTCAAAGGCTAAACACCTGAACCCTGAACCATTATTCCTGGCCCCTCCCTTCATAGCTTAAACCTAGCTCTCAATCCCAGGCCTCACCCTCGTTTGGTTTCTTTTCACCGCACCCGAACCCTTCTTGAGCCCTCCACCTTCCGTTTAAACCCTTATTGCAACCCCTGAACCCTACCACACCGGATCCTAACCTACCTCATCATGTCCTACCCCTCCTTCCCCCTCCCCTCTCGGTTTAAACCCATCCTACCCATTGGATCTTTGTCATCTCACTCTTGTTCCAATCCTTTCCTCTCTGAATTACACCTCCTTCGCGATCGCAACCCAACATCCCCGCTTTCACCTTCCCCTCAATTTTCCCCAACCACGCCCTGCAGACGACAGACTCAGTCCATCTCCATCTCTGCAGCATTGTCTAGTCTCAGAAATTCAACTTCCTTAATCGTCACTATTCCTGCTGTATGTTAAGGAATGATACTTTGTCCAAAAACAATGACTTTTTGTCTATGGGTGGGTTTGTCCTGACTCAGTTCGGACCGGCAACAAGGCGAATTGGTTCAGACCACTCACTTCCGATGTTGTGGGTAAAAAGTGTGTCGTGTCACTATCTGGACAAAATGATTTCTAATTTCGCCTCTATTGATTGCTAATTCTAATCTATCTCGTTTCTTCTTATAGTCACTCCCTCCCTATCAAGTATCTTCTCTTATTTTTTAAGCAGCTAATGCGTACACTAATCAACTCAAGAGCACCAATTGGTAATAATCTAATTCATAAAACTTGTGAAATTTTCTTAATTTCCGTTAGCCATAAATAATAAGAATCTTTCCGCTAGATTTTGAAGTCGCTCATGGATTCCTAACACGAGTATAACGTTTATTTAGCAACGTTTAAAGATAATAATGCGACTTAGGCTAAACTCACATAATGAAAAAAAAATAATGCTATAATTTCTATTGCAATCCATTTGCAGAGTATAGAGGCTCATTCCCCAAATTAATTTCGATTTCTTCACCGGGATCTAGTTTGAAATCCAGACTATGTATTTTCTGCATTCTATTTGTCCCTACTTCGTAGATTGTTCTTAAATAAATTTGGGCAATCAATAGATTGTTCCATCTTCAATTTATCCATAGATCAATTTGTCCATACATAGTTGATCGGTATAAATCAACCGCACGCTATCAATTCATAAATTTCATTTCGAAAAAGGAAACCGCAGCAACACAACTTTTACGACTACTGACTTATTAACATTATTGCGACGTAAAGTTTTGAATGACCAATATGTGGTGAGTCTGGTGGTATGAGTTGCGCAGATTTTTTTATTGTTATTTTAATAATAAGTTCAAGTTTATCAGTTGAGTGTATCATGCCACATGGCAGGTGGTAGTGCACAGGTGGTACGACATCACTGTGTGGCTGACAGGGTGGTATAGATGACGTGGTGGCATTTCATATGGTGGCAGCTGGCTATGTTCATGTATCTTCTCACCACCTGCTTGATAGCGCAGATAGAGCGTTCGATTGCAGTTTATAATGCAGAGGACTCAATACTTCATATACTTGCCTCCTCTGAAGCCCTGCATGCTTTGGTAGTATAGAGGTAGTACAGTGCATTGAGTCGCAGCTGGCAGTGCATATGAGGCACAATGCATATAGTTGCCGCTGGTAGTGCACAGGTGGCACAATCCAAAGAGTCGCAGGTGTCAGTGCACAGATGGTACAATGCATATAGTAGCCACTGCTAATGCACAGGTGGCACAATGCATATAGTAGCCACTGCTAATGCACAGGTGGCACAATGCATATAGTAGCCACTGCTAATGCACAGGTGGCACAATGCATATAGTAGCCACTGCTAATGCACAGGTGGCACCATGCATATAGTAGCCACTGCTAGTGCACAGGTGGCACAATGCATATAGTTGCCGCTGCTAGTGCACAGATGGTACAATGCATATAGTTGCCGCTGCTAGTGCACAGATGGTACAATGCATACAGTTGCCGCTGCTAGTGCACAGGTGGCACAATGCATATAGTTGCCGCTGGTAGTGCACAGATGGTACAATGCATATAGTAGCCACTGCTAGTGCACAGGTGGCACAATGCATATAGTAGCCACTGCTAATGCACAGGTGGCACAATGCATATAGTAGCCGCTGCTAGTGCACAGGTGGTACAATGCATGTAGTTGCCGCTGCTAGTGCACAGATGGTACAATGCATGTAGTTGCCGCTGGTAGTGCACAGGTGGCATAGTGCATGTAGTTGCCGCTGCTAGTGCACAGATGGTACAATGCATGTAGTTGCCGCTGGTAGTGCACAGATGGCACAATCCAAAGGGTCGCAGGTGTCAGTGCACAGATGGCACGGATGCATATAGTGGTAACTGGCGGTTGAAAAGTGGCACTGTTCATAGAAGGGCAGCTGGCAGTGCACAGATGGCACAGTGCATAAAGTGGCAGCTAGCAGTGCACAGGTGGCAGGCACTGCCATCTGCTCCAGGATGGCAGCCCAGGCTCCCGGATCAGCTCGGTCACGTTCTCCCCGAGGTCTCCGACCCCCCCGCCCCCCAGGCCCCTGATGGGTGTAATTACTAGTGCTCATTGCGGGGCAGGATAGGTAAAAAAAATTAAAAGATCGTTCTCGATCATTACACGTGTTTTGGCTGATTTATACACATACATTTATAAAAAGTATATTGTATTCATTTTTAACCCGTTAAGGTTTCATTGTAATTCTGTATTTATATACCTAATCCTTGTAAATGGCAGAATCAATTACACTCTTCCTAAGTACTCTAGTGATGGATAATTGCAATTTTATTTCAAATCACTTTTGGTGTACAATCCTTATATATCATCATCTAATATATTTTTACTTTCGCTCTAAAATTCGTTTTATTTATTTATCATTCTTTATATTTTTCGTTCCAAATCGACGTATCAACATGCGAATCATAACATTACATTCATGTTCAAACGGTAAATGATATTGTAAATTTCATTGATATTTACAATTAGTAGTTCAGTGCTTAAATTCATTGTCAACCGAGATTAAATTTATTATGACCCCTATTCATTATATTTTATTCATTTAGTTTTTTATCCTTAATTATCATCATTTATTCAGTATTATTCATGAGAAATTTCAGCGGTAAGTCATTGTTTTAACAGCATCGAATGTGAATTAAAAACATAGGCAGGTATCAAATTTCCTCGTGTCGTCGAGTGACATGTCTAATTGACCACGTGGTCACGATCGACAGTAAATTTTTCCTATATAAAAGCCCATTATATTGTGATATTAGTGTACCCTCATCAGTTGCCTTGGTATGTCTATTGTATATGAAGATTTAAAATAACACTGATCAGGAATTGAAATTATTTCCAGGCCAAAATCTCAAGATATTCTAAAATAGTTAGCCTTCTAAAAATTCATTTGCTGATAGAAAATCGTTTACTCGTTAACTGCCTTAGAGCGATCGCTTCCACTGAATTTTTTACATTTTATTTTTTATACTCATCATTTTCAATGAAAAATATAGGCCTAATTAAGTTTCCTGTTTGAGCCATTGATTAATGAATATTTCGTTACCTTGTAACTTAATGAAGCGTTTGACTCCCCTTGGCTTGATCACGCTCACCCTAGAGGGCAATGATCATCTTATTAGACTATTTCTTCCTTCAGACCATCATGAATTGTAAAACACGAACAACCACTGAATACGTACGTGTCATGTGGCAATATTGATATTGTTGGTCCTGAAGTTTTAATGTTTTATTTCAAACGTTGTACTCGAATTTCTGAACGTGGGAATATTCGGTAGCGCGAAAACTCATGGTTGAATTAATATTAATTCAATTATGCGAAAACTCGTCAATGTTTTTTTTTAATTATTTATGAACTGTTTGCGAGTAAAGCGGAAAAGGAGGCAGCTTCAATATACTTATGCATAAATTTTCATATGAACTAAAAACGGAGTCACTACAAAAAAAAATAGAGTTTCGTACCTGAAGAATCAGAAATTCATTCATTACCCAAACATTCATCAGCCTGATTTTCGCTATTCTTTGTTCTACATTATTCTTTGCTCTACAATACTTAAAATAAATTCAAGTAGCAAAATGAATATTTTTCAACAAACAGTAAACATGAATAAAAATTACATATCATTCAGTCCTTCGTAGGACTGAAGCATTCATGCGAATTGAAAACTGAACCATTGAACCAGAATTCACATGAATTAAAAACCCGCAACTGTAACTTGTTTCACGAGGTGAATAAAATGTCTTAAAACATAAATCGTTTCTTGGCTTTAAAACAATATTGATACCGTAATAAAGAACCAAAATTATAACAAGCAAGGAAAACATGAATCCAAAACTCAAATTAAAAAAACAGTTTCAAAGGAGTATAATTAATTTAGGGAGCTCATCGAAACATTTCGTTTCTATCCTACTTAGCTAACATACATTTTCCTACTTAGCTAACATGCATCTAGTCCTCTACCTAAATAACATGTCATAAAAGACATTCTTCCTACAGAAATTGAAAGTCCTCTGCATTTATCTATAGATATATATTTATTTATACCTAAACCATTTGTCATGGGCCCAAATAATCGAATATCGTTGATATCAGATAATAATTTACTTGAGTTTTACTCTAAGTAAGTCTAAATGCTAACTAATTTCAATATAAAAGCCCCAAGCGACCAAGTTCAGCACTTCGTTCATGCTTAACTTTTCTAGTTCATCATAAAGTCTAAACTTGGAAATGTTTCTGAAAAGACGAGCTGACGAGCGTAAGTTTACAAAAAATTATTTTGGATTCAACAGTTTTGCAGTCAAATGTCCGATAAACAAGTATCCTGAACATTATTCTATACAATATCCCGAACAATATCCTGAACAATATCCTGTACAATATCCTGAACAATATCCTGAGCAATATCCTGAACAATATCCTGAACAATATCCTGTACAATATCCTGAACAAAATACCCAGAAAAATGTCAGTTTGGCCGAATGGCTCCCAAGGTAATTGGGAGAAAATATTTTCTTGACTTACTCTCCGGTATAGGAAAATCGAGGCCATCAAACTTTGAATTCTCATTCAGCGTGAGCGGAAGTTCGATGTAAGAATTCAAATTAGAAGGCTTTGTGGATAAATTTTACACGGCAACAGTAAGAAAAAAATTCAAATTCACAAAGAAAGTGTGCTACAGATGATAGCATTGCATGAGGTGCCATATACTTTTAAATTTGAAAATATAAATAACATGATGTCAGAGTAGCCTTGCGAATATTTGCTGCCAGTTTAGTCACTATAGTTTTTAACCATGATGATATTTTACACGGGTTACAGGATTTGTTGTTTCATTACATCCTCATTGTAATTCTGGTGTATATTTGTAATAAAAAATCGCATACAGTTTGTAATTAAAATACTAATCCTTACACAAAAATCGTCTTGGTATTCAATTTCAAATTATTCATGTGTGTCAATAACAAAGATGGACACTAATGCTTGACGGAGTCCGGGGGAAGATGAGAGTTTCGGGCAATACGCGGACTTTCTACTTTAATTGACTAAATTTCAGTACACTTGAAAACATCAAATTTTGGGAAATGTTGAGCGTGGAATGTTTAGTTAAGGGAAATTTATTAAAATTACTTCCCGCTAAAGGGATTTTCTCGTGACATACTGTCGCACGCAAATCATTAAAGCAATCTCAATTAGAAGACCAAAGTCTGCCTGAAGCAACACCGAGTCGAAAAATCATCTTAATACGAATATCAAATTAAATAAAACAATTGAATTAAGTTAACATCAAACACTCGTGATAAAATACATAGAACAAAAACAATTCATACGCAATAAATGAAACCATCAAACAAAATATTCCCAAGTAGCTTAATTAATACCTGTAATACTAATCGGTATGAATAACGATAAGCATTTGCACAATCAAAAAAAGTTGTTAACACACAAATGAAGTTGACAAATTATCGCAGTGGACATTCATTATTGAGTAAAATATGTAGGATAAGCGACCACTCCAAACTATATCCTCCCTCGCGTTATGCCTTTAATGAAAGTTTCAGCTCATTATAATTATTATTGGTCATCATAAATAACTCTGTAGAAGTGGCTAATCGAAGCTACTTCCAACAAGCGCAATTTAACAGGCTTTTCTAATGCAGTGAAATTGATTACGGTAGCTTTATCAACATGACACATAAATAAACTTTATCAACATGACAATTTCATTATAAACCTATGAAATGCATGAATGGAATGGGAATTAAATCTCTTGTTACAACAGGAAATCACGTCTACATGAATCTGGTTCAGAACCTGTTCTGATTTGAACCAAACTATCACACCACCTCAGCCAAATGATTAGTACCGTCAACACGTCCTTCTAAAGTCACGCCTCTCTTCATGCGAGGTGGTTAAAAATCTCTTCAAACATAACGTTAAATATTCAAACCTTCAAATAAACAATATTAAGTTCGATAATTTTCGAAAGAGTTCTGTTCAATCCTGCAATGAATACCTGTTCCCATTCGTACTGATTTAAAATTTAATTCTGAAATTAAATTTAAAAGTTAATTCTTGTGTCTGTTTAAATTCTGTGTTAATTCTGTCCTATCTTCCAAACAGGAAGATAACCGTATGAGTACAAGAGTTCAGATAAGATTATAGTCTCATTAAAATTTACAGTCACATTACATGATCGAGCCATTTGATGCAGCCTGAGAGGTCCAAACAAACGTTTAGCTGCAAACCACATCTTTAACTCGTACTTTGTATCCATGGTTTCGAAAAGTGGTTGATTTTCAACAATAAGAACGCTAATACCATAAACGGAAGCCTCTGTGTTTCTAATATTTCACGAGCCCAACAATATGTAACCACAGTGGCCCAGTGGTTAAAGTTCAGAGTACCATGGTTGGAGCAGAGAGGTGCGGGTTCGATCCCAGCTCTGTGCGCCAGTTTCTGGTCAGAATCGGCAAGGAGGCCGGGCGGTTAAGCACAGCAGAATTGTAGCAGTGAGTTGCGAGTTCAAGACCGCAACAAGCTGTGAATGTTCTGCGATGTTAAGAATCTGCGACAGGCCTACGGCCTACTAAACGCTGAAACCGCTATGTTATGCTATGCTATGCTATAATGCGAGAACATAAACGAGCAGCGCGGTCCTATTCGTACTGATGCTTGAAGGCAACCACTTAGAGAACGAGAGCCCATGCAGCCTTTGCATTGTTAACAATTAACCATGTATTAAGTCTGGTCCCATAAATAATACTTTTGTAAAGTTTACAGCCCGAATTATTGAGTGAGCCTCGAAAAAAAGAAACTTTTATTCAAATATTACGCTTTCTATCTCGCACGGAAGCACGTAGTTGGATACAGTTATTTCCACTTAGAAGAATAATATTTTGAAAGTAAATGAAAAAATATTGAACCAATAATTTCACAACGTTGAATTGCATAAATTAATGAAAGTTTTAAACCATTCAGCAATGATGAATAATAAACGCATCTAAAGAAAAATATTAAGTACGAGTGCTATATTGTGTATATTTCCGGAGGCCTATGGTACATGATGTGTTGACTTCAAATCCTAATTCAATCAACATAAAGCAAGTTAAGATGACAATGGACGGGCTCAATAATTCCCGTTGAAGACGAAGTTTCCGTCAGTATCGCTGTCATCAACCTCCCGTCTCGCCTCATCATCTGGACAGCTCGCTCCCACACCGCTAAAAAATAGCATACCATGTATGAAACAAGTTATAAAAATACTTAAACGGTAACTACAAAAAGGCTTATTAGTGATACATATACTAATAAAAAATAGTATAAGTCAATGATTAACACTAAGGGTAGCAGTAGCTGGACAAACTCCAAGAAAATAACCAAGATCGTAAAGCTATGGAAGCGTGAGATGCAATGCAACGACCGTGGAAATCAATATAAAAATCTGAAGGAAGCGTCAAACAAAAACAATCAGTTCATTAATCAGTATGTTTCCACCAAATATTTTGCATTCCCGTCAAACGGTTTAGCATACAATAATATCTATAATAAGAAAGGCAGAAAATGAGACGGTCAAATTTGTGAATACGCTCAAGACTATAACTCTTGTAATCATGCTATAGAAAATAACTGGGCGAGGCGAAATTTGCCACAAATCCATGAATTATATTTTATAAAATCAAGAAACGAAAGTATGATGTTTTGAGTGCATGATAGATGTCAGCGATCCACCCTAATGATATTAGAAGATCACGAGAGAGATGCAATACTAAACGCACAGCCCGGTGTTTTCTAGAACTGAATTGTACTATTAGTTCCCGTACATTGGACCCAAAATATTGTAAAACATCAGTAGTATTGAGTAATATGATGATACACGAAATGTCCAGTGAATAATGAATCAACAAAAGTAAATTCATAAGAATACAAATGAAGCTTTCTTCGTGCATGAAGCGTTCAAACATGGAGAGAAATAGTCACAGACAACTTAATAAAACTTGTGATACGCAAGCTGGTTTGTCGCCACGATAGAAAATTTTTACGTACCAACCTCAAAGTTTCGTGTCCAAAGGCATTACCTACACGAAGAGATGAAATATTAGACGTTAATACAAAATTTTTAGACAGTAAAAACTATCTTATCAATAACATAAATGAAACCCTAATAACAAACACAGTAATTGTTTTCATAGGGTTTCGTAGGGAAACTGTAATTTATTGTTGGAAATTGCTGAACAGAAAGTAAATTAATCTCAATATTTTATGAAATGTATATTTTAATCTTCGTACTCACAGAGTTGTCATTTTGTGCTCCAATTCTTGCAGAGGAGTCATAAAACTCGGAGAGTTTGGCGTAGGTGATGATTGCTTCAACAGAAATCTGTTCTCCTGGCGTAAAGTTGTTTCCTGACGATCACCGGAGACCACAATCGTCCCGGGGACGTTTCTGGAGAACGACGTCTTGTGACGTGAGTTGTTTCCTCCTGCGTTAGACGAAGAAGAGAGTTTCCTGTGGACGGGAGTGGGTGGACTTGAGCTCAGCTTGGATTGATCACCGGGAACGGAGATGCTGGTCAAGGGAATCGTACGAGGATCGATTTTTCTCGACTCGTTGTTGAGAGAATAACTGCGGCTGGACCGAGGTACGGGATGACAAAGCTCGGGAGTTCTGAGGTTAGCGAAGTCGTCGTCTGTTCTGCTTGGGGAAAGTGATGAATTTTTCAGCTCAACTTCAGCGTTCAAGCTTGGGTCGCGATGCACATCACAATCTTCGGTGGCGGTGTCGTCCACGACTTGTGGAATATCCCCAGACCTAAAAATACGTGATAATGTCTAATAATGTCAGCTAATTTAGCGAAGAATGAAAATGTAAAAAAATAGATCAGTACTCACTGCAGTGAGTGACAGAGAGCGCATTTTCTCGTCCGTCTGTGAAGTCATGGACAGACAGACGGACGGACGGACATGACGAGCGCACAACAGCGCCTTCTTTCCATAAATGAGAACATGCGCAAAAAATAAATTAACAGCTCGAGAACCTTGGAAAAAACTATGAAAGAAACTTAACGAGCTCGGTGAGCCTAATGTCATGTATGGCTTTAATTTGAAAAACAACTTTAATACATCTATATCTCCATTAATGAATGGATGAATTTTGACCCAAATTTCACAATTCCAGAAGGATCACGCATCTTGAATATCACGCATGAGAAAAAAGGAATTGAATGAAACATATAGAGACTAAACCAACCTTCACAGAAGTTCCCCTCACGATCTCCATGCTATTTGATATATTTTTCCGATTACTAGGAATAAAAATTACCCTGCACTGCTCAGGGTTCCACAGATTATTTTTTACCATCTTCGACGACCGTTAGTAATTCTGATTATTTTGACTCATCATGGCAGCGACATCGTTATAAAGCGTATGGTGGTAATTGCTGGCGAACTTGATTTGGGGAAGAACCCAAGTGAAGAACCCAATTTCTTCACTCTGAATATCGAAACTCGACTACAAGGTTCTAGTGCAAGAAACAAAAATACTAGAAGTCGGACGGAGACTGACTACTGTTGTTCTTTTCAAGGTGGCGACATTCACCTTCAGACATGAATATAATTTTAACATTAAATTATAATATAAGTCTGAAAATAATTATAAATATATTATGATATATATTGTATATATAAATAGTTCATAAAATATATAAAATATAATATAAATATATAATAAAATTAAAATAATAATAGTAATATATTTAATATTTCTATGTAATTAATTCAGAATCATAAACCTAGACGCCACTGTTACTCACTCCTGCGAGAAGGTCTCCTCGGCGACGAGGTTGTCGCAAGAACCGCGGATGGACTCGACGGAGGCCCTGGAGAGGCTGTCGGTGGCAGGCGGTGGCAGGGCGAACCGTAACGGCAGGACGCTTCCGTTGCTGCTTGCCACGCTTACCACGTCATCGTCAAACATGCGATACCTGCACGTCAGTGTGGCATGGTCATCAAAAACTCTCGCCACGTCATCGTCAAACATGCGATACCTGCACGTCAGTGTGACGTGGTCATCAAAAAATGTCTCGAAGTGATGAAATAACATACGAACATTTCGATCGCTGAACATTATTTTGCGCAAGGCATAAACCTTGAACTTAATCCTCACTACAGTCCAACTTCAATAACGATATCTGAATACTTGAATGAAATCCGTGTTATATGAAATAGAATACTTGAATGAAATCCGTGTCACATCACCAATAACTCGCATCACCAATAAATCTCAATCAGTTAACGTCTGAGGTAATAACAATCAGTTTATTACCTCGAACGAACATGAATTTGAAATTTTTGGTATTTTTAGCGCATTTTCTCATTTATGGAAAAAATGCACTATTGTGCTCGCCATGTCCGTCTGTCTGTCTGTCCGTCCGTCCGTGACCTCAAGTTTTCGTCGACGAGAAAATGCGCTCTCTGTCACTCACTGCAGTGAGTACTGAGTTATATTTTTTTCTTTTTAATATCGCAGTGCAGGAACTATTGAAATTATAATAATTATTTCCTTCTAAGATTGCAGTGCAGGAACTGACTTGAAAGCGAAGGGGTCATCAGCAAGAGTGCTGGCGTCGTCGCCCTCAGGAGGCACGAAGAGCAGCTGCAGCGTCACCTCCTCTGCAGGCCGCGACAGCAGCGCCACTGCAGCGCTGTGGCTCATCTAACATAACAACATAACTCATAATTTATTCTAATAGGAGCACTGGATAGTGGTTCATTGAAAATGTTCGATATATCGGAGGTCTTAACCACGTTAAGACCCTTGCCTAAATAGGGTCTAGTTTGAGCCTAATAGTTATGAAAATTTTCAGATGAAAATAGTTATGAAACATCTGAAAATCTGCAAATCAGTAAAACGTGGTAAAGGGAACAGTGAAAATTCCGAACACAAGAAGCAGACATTGAAATGAATTTATCTTCTACACGAATCCGTTTTAACTGCATATTTACTGTAAAAATTGCATATTTACTGTAGTACCGGTACTGTTATATATTAAAGGAAATATTGTTATATATTCAGGGTGATATTGTTATATATTCACGGTAATATTGTTATACATTCACGGTAGTATTGTTAGATAGTCGCTATAGGACAATTGAATATGCACGGTAGTACTGTTAATTACTCAAAGTAGTACTGTTAGATATTCACTATAATACTGTTTAGTGTTTGTTAAGCTTTCGTAAGTATCATTACGCTGTTGAAGCTTTATTCAAAAAGGCAATACCACAGATGCAATGGTGTCAAGCTCGTCAATGGAACGAATATCTCACTTTAAACGCACGTTTTGTTCTGTACCGGCAAAATTCCGTAAGTTGAAATAACAATAACACCTGGCATTACCTGGCTCAAAACGCTATCCGTGCTCGCAAGACAAATATGATACAGTTTACATAGAATACACAATGAGCAAAAACTGTGCCTGTAGCAACGAATAATGCAGAATGCTACTGGTAACATGCTATATATTCAGCGCTGATAGCCTCACAAAAGCGCATGACTTTAACACGATAATCACGTTCTCCATTCAAGAGTTTTCCTCTTGATTTAACACTTTGAGTGCGGCACGGACCGGCAGGGCTGCCAGATGGCCTAAAAGAGGCCAAGTCCGCTGACAAAAATGCCTATAATTTAATATATACTAGTAAATTTGTACTTTCCAGTGAAGAAATTCAATTATCCTTTTTTCCCGTAATTTTTATAATTTAGTAAGGAACCATCGATCTTAAAAATTTTAGTCGACCAACGCAATTGAAAAAACTAAATCGCAGAATTTGTCCGGAAAAAAGACCCTTCAAGCCACCGGTGAGTCGAGTCAAGACCTGTGCGAACGTACAGCGTTCAGATCGTGTTAAGACCTGTCGGAACGTAGAGCGTTCAGATCGTGTCAAGACCTGTCGGAACGTACAGCGTTCAGATCGTGTTAAGGCCTGTCGGAACGTACAGCGTTGAGATCGTGTTAAGACCTGTCGGAAGGTACAGCGTTGAGATCGTGTTAAGACCTGTCGGAAGGTACAACGTTGAGATCGTGTTAAGACCTGTCGGAACGTGCAGCGTTCAGATCGTGTTAAGACCTGTCGGAACGTACAGCGTTGNAGGTATCAATAATACAGGGTTATGCCACCCTGGGTATGATGAGGTATCAGCAATACAGGGTTATGCCACCCTGGGTATGATGAGGTATCAGCAATACAGGGTTATGCCACCCTGGGTATGATGAGGTATCAGCAATACAGGGTTATGCCACCCTGGGTATGATGAGGTATCAGCAATACAGGGTTATGCCACCCTGGGTATGATGAGGTATCAGCAATACAGGGTTATGCCACCCAGGGTATAAAGAGGTATCAGTGATACAGGATTATGCCACCCTGGGTACAATGAGGTATCAATAATACAGGGTTACAATACAATTTTCATTGACTTCTCTCGTTAATTTCCTGAGCATTGTCACTGAAGCAATAAATATATCAAAACTACATTATGCTGAATTCAAAGCAAAATTACCGCCCTCAAAAAATTTATTAATGACAATTTGTCCTAGTGTGCATTTTCAATCTTAACAAAGTTAAAAGCCTGCCAAGGTACGATATAAAACAAAAGTAATAATTCAAACTTAAAACCTCAAATTTTGAGTATAACAGGTTTGAACCGACTTTACAAACGCACCAATAAAAAAGGTCGTTGTAATGCGGTATGACGATTAAAAAAGACGTAAAATAATTATGAATTGCAACTTGGACCGAGTAAATGATAATAACTATTGAAACAAAATACTTGCAATTGAAAAACTCTACAGGGAAAAAATCCTACAATACCACTAGCATAAAGCTCCGACACTGCTGAACTGAAGACAAGCAACAGAAACAATGTGTATTGATCAGAATAATTGGCATTATATCAACAGAAACAATGTGTATTGATCAGAATAATTGGTATATTAATCAATAGTCTATTACCGTAACAGACATGCCGAGGCTCTGGTTGAGTTTCTTGCGAATGCAGACCGTACGCGAGTAGTGCTGGGGCGAGGGCCGGAGATGGATGTCGAGTGGCAGCGCGGTTATCTCCTCTCCTTCTGCCGGTACTTGGCTACCAGAAACCATCACCTCTGTCTGTCGTGGAGAACCATAAATGAGTTCACACTGAATCATTTAAAACATAAATGAGTTCACACTGAATCATTTAAAAACAAAATTCCGACGGATATAATCTAGTAAAAATATTGTGTATGTGGTTCATTATAAAAATATTGTAATGAGGTTGCATTTACCGTTGCAGTTAAATAAAAATAAATACGTTAATGGAATGACACGCATTAAATTTCACCTGACAGAGGTGAATGCCTTCATAAGTATAAAATAAAAGAACAGTAAGTTTCTCGCAAAATGGCCGATTTGTTTTGATTCTTCCAGAGATAGATGCATTTAAATGTAAAAGGATCAAGCCACGTCCAACCTACGTCAGAAGTGTGTGCGTCGAATTAAGTAGCGTTTGTTCAACAAACTAATGTTTATTCTGTGAGCGTTGAACAAACTAGCCTAATTCACCTGCATGCCGTTATGTGCCGGTATGTTGGCTCGGCAGGCTCGATAACTCACCTGCATGCCGGTATGTGCCGGTATGTTGGCTCGGCAGGCTCGTACAACTCACCTGCATGCCGTTATGTGCCGGTATGTTGGCTCGGCATGCTCGTACAACTCACCTGCATGCCGTTATGTGCCGGTATGTTGGCTCGGCAGGCCCGATAACTCACCTGCATGCCGTTATGTGCCGGTATGTTGGCTCGGCAGGCTCGTACAACTCACCTGCATGCCGTTATGTGCCGGTATGTTGGCTCGACAGGCTCGTACAACGGTCTTGTGGCGATGCAAGTTAATTTCAGCCTCAAGTTGTCGCCAGAGTTTGTCCTGGTGTTGCTGCCAGCGAGTCTCGCGACCTAGGAGCTGCAGCTGCTGTATCCTGTGCAATAGAAACACTTCCTATGAACAAAAATATATTATTTACTGAAACTTCATTGGTAAATTTTTTTCGTGTTGCCTCGGAGCAGAGAAAGATCTTTGCAGTTTTTGGATCTGTATTCATCGTCATCGGACTTTTTTGTCTTATTAAGGGTTGGTAAACGGTAGGAGAAAACGTAAGAATTTATTCAGAAAAAGTGTCCATAATAAAGTAAATAATTATACTATTTGATTCTTACGATCCGTACGGATTATGATTATGACAGTAATGAATTTGATAAATAAATCATTCACTTCTTCAAAACAAAGTAAAAAAAAACACATTGAGCATGAACGCAAGACGCCACTGACATTCACAACCAAAACCACCATATTTTGTTCGTCACAATACAACCAAGTTAATGCATGTGATTACGGCCATGAATAAATACATAATTCTAATCCATACAGCTTCATGTTTATATGATACATGATTAAAAATGGTCAGTAATTCTAATAAATGTACAAAATTTTTGTTACCTACCTGGAAATGAATACAAGAGTTCAATCCCATGCATGGCATGAAAATGAAATGGAAAAACATATACATATCTGGAGTATTTATAGGTACTTGTACGTCAAACGATTAACAAGAATGCAGAATATTTAATATCAATATGAGAATATTATCGCTAATACAATGAACTTACTGTTAATGTTAATTTCAATATTTCAGATCCAACATGAGCCAGAACTAAGCTGTAATTTGTTGCTGAACAATTAATGCGTGCGATGAATGCGGAGCGTATATATAATTTATATTGCTATACTTCAAGGCTGATGATATTTTTAACGATTGACTAACGACGATGATGAGAGCACTGAGTAAATCAGCGTCGAATAAGAGACTGCAAGTTACGGGATTAGTGTCCGTTAGAGTCCTAAATACAACTTTATAGTAAAATCATGCAATTTAAAAAATATATATAATTACAACCATACCAATCCTGTAGGTATACTAGCCCTGAGAGCAAGCTGTGCAAGATTATCCACAAAGCTATAATTTTACAACTGACCAGTGTTCATCGTGTGTTTTAAAATCAGCACTTGTAGCATGTTAGCATAGGCGAATTACTTAAAAAAATTAATGCGTACATTTTTTTATCTAGAATCACCAGTGAAAACTTGACCACGATGACCAGCAACGTCGAATCTCCCGCGCACTGTGGCTGGTGAGCAGAGGACGAATTATCACTAGAATTCAGGGCATTGAATTTAAAACATTGAAAGTGAAGTAACGCTTGGCATACGCGGAAACCCATACCTCTAGAAAGTAAATCGATCATGGATGGAATGCGTTAAGATCACGAATGGCTGAACCGCGTTTTCGCCGAACGGTTGCATAGTAATGTGTAACAACTAACAAAGCATCGGTGTCTTACGGTATAACTGGCCTATTTTCGCATAAAATACAGGTGCAATATTCTTGTGGGAACGGCTTTTCGCGTTTTACGCGAATCAGATGCATAGTTGCGTCGTTAAGACTGGAAGTGTCGCCCTTATCAGCAAAGGGAGGAGGATAGCTCTGCTTAAAAGCCGAACAGCAATTAGCGATATCACTCTATAGTGTTAATTTTACCTACGATGTGCCGATGATCTAGGTATTCTAAGTGATTCAAGTTAGAACCCCTACTAATTCGGCTGCTTCTCGACCAAGGATAGCGAGGTTGAAATTGGAAAGACTTGGGTCTTAGATTGTCGTTTTCATCCCGTAGGGCTCCCCATAAATTTGTAAGTTGAAAATAGTGAGTTGCACCAAATTTGAAATCAGGTTACTTATAATGGCTTATGCTTCAGTGACATTATAGTTTTGATCGATTTCGATTTTCGTTTAAACATTTTCAGCTCCAAATGGAAACCGTTAGCTCAATAAATGCCCTATATTTAAATTTAATTTGTAAATAAGATTGAAGATCAAACACAATACTTGGCAGTCTTACGTATACAAATTTAAAGGTATTTGCCCATATTCGAAGCAGGTCTAAGTTTCAAAGCCGGCAGAAATTCAGTGCATACCTTTCAGTCTTTCTTTTATAGGTATTATAATACAAATCGTTATAATTTGTATAATTTCCTCTATGTATTTTCACACTTGTGGGCACTTATATTCAATGGATAACTTCCCTGCCTTCAAGCTTCATTCGAACTTTGAGTTCACTGCATGCAAATTGTGGTTGGTTCATCAGCGTTTATACTTCGACTTAAAAGTGCCTACATGAAAGTTGGCTGGGCCATTTTATATTATAGCACAGGGCAAAGAACGGTTCATCTCTTCGCGTTCTCTAACTAAACGTGGCATGAGAGTAGTAGCAAGGCCGAGATGGCCTCTTTAGAGGCGGGGAGAGAGAGCGGGCCAAGAGTAGGCAAAAGACGACAGCCTGGCTTCGATACGCCAGTCCTGCTTTTACCGGGGCTATTTTACTGCCGCCATAAAATAGATCCAGACCAAAAAGTCAGGGTAACAAAAACGAATAAACAATTCAGCCATATGTTATTTGCAAAAGTTTTGTACATATTTAATCAGCTGTAACGAAGCTAGGAAATAAAGGTTAAGGAGTTGCTAGTGAAAGATAATACAAAAAACTAGAAGTCAATGCTGTTTTTTATGAACAAAGAGCAGCGCAGCTGACTGTGGAGTGACGTCTGCGACGGAGAAAATAAAGCAAATTAGATTGAATTATAAAGCAAAGGAAATTTTAAGACAGAACATGATGGGTTGCGAGGCGACACCCGTAGAAGGGGGAATGGTAACGCCGCTGGGGGGTGACACAACAGAGTAGCAGGTAGAGTAGCAGAGCACAAAATCAACAGCGCCGGAGGAGCTAATGTATGCGACTGAGCTGTCAATATTAGCAATCCAAATAACACAAAGCATGTGTTTTTGAGGAATGTAGATACGATTTTCCAATTCTTATACCTCTTCCAGTATTTTCTCAGACTGGTGTCGTCGTTATGGAAAACTTGAAATAAGCTTCAAGCTGTTAGCCTCTTGCACACCATTTATAAATACATCGAAACATTGAGCTGACACAGAAAAAAAAGTTCTAAAAAAATACTTGAAACCAGACTTAAAAATTCGCTAGTCTTCAATAATACTTCGTCTAAACAAGGGCGAAGTAAAAGCTATCCTTTGGCAAAAGATTCACAAAACTGAAGCAGGTTAGTTAAACTTCGTATATTTATAATCAAGAAAATAAGGTAATTGAGCTCTGGCTCTTTCAAATAGCAAAATGTACTTAAACCAGAATTCGCTCCTAGTTCGATTTCCTAATTTTCTAAGTGCATTTCCACCAATAAGTTACTGGGTACGATTTGACTGCAGTAGACATGGTTTGGAGACGAAACTTCAGGTGACACCGTAGAACAGCTTTGCTCCGTATGCGGATCTTGCTCGCAAGACGGGAAATCTAGTCTAGCATCGTCGCCTGTTTTTGGATGTTTCTGTTCGTCATTTTTTCGAAGATTGCCTCTAAAGTTGTCCCAATCTCCAACGTTTTTCAACACGTTTATCAGAGCCCGGTCTATATCTTTACGAGGACATTGTCCAAAGGAGGTAGCATCAATTGCGCCTGTGGAAAACATTGGCAGAGGTGAAAAAATATGATAATAGTAACTCCAACACGTATCACTTCATTACTGATGTAAAAAAAAAACGAAAAGGTAAATCTTAAAAATAATGTAAACCTTTATGATCCTGGCTTATACTATAGAAATTATCTCAGTAGTTAAACTATAAAGAATGAATAATATGAATATACCAAATGCATTCCCTTACTTCACATTTTACGCACCTAGAAGAATTCTGTAAATGTCATGTTTCTTAAAGCTCAGTTTGGTTCTCATTCTTTTTCTATCTAAACCGGTGAAAGAGAATGTGACTGCAAGATTACGCGTCATAAGACGCTTGACCATCGCTCGAAGAGTCGCCATGAGTGATCCAGCTTCGTATTTTGGTAACGAACTGACCTGTAAGTAACAAAAATTCAATATAATTTCAATGAAATCACACTAATACTAGAAGCCTGCATGACTAAGAATTCCTGCAATACTTCCTGTAACATTTTTTTTCACAATAATTCATCACCATGAGAAAAACTATAACGAAAGCAGACTTAGTACTAAAATTTTCGACACTACTAACTTGAACGTACGAATCAGCAATATTCCATGTCACAATGAACACACACAATAATGTACTTTAATACTTACTACTTCCTCCGTAGCTAGCAGGACGGACAGCTCTTGTAGGGTATTCGCAGGTCCAATATCAGGCTCTTGCAGTGGTATTGGCTTCCTCATCATTTGAAGAATGCTCTCATGAAGCTCCTTGAGCAATATGTTGTTTTCCCTTTCAACAAAAAGTGTCTTCTTTTGTTGTTTTCGAAGTGATATTTGTTCTCTTTCAATGGCACTTAAACGTTCCTCTACTGAAGCATGACGGGTCCCTTCTGCAGCATCAGATACGTCACAAGGGGCTTCTACTTCAGCCGCAGCACTGAAATAATAAAAAAAATTTGCACTAAGAACATACTCAATATACAAGTCTACGGAGAGAGTGTCAATCACGAAAGCAGTCCAAAAAATTCACAAGTAAACAGATACCGATACCTTAATTTTACGCCAGCAGCACCAGGCTGATTTTTTTATTCAATACTCTTCCTGCTTACTTCAACGTTATAGAAATTTGCTTTTATTGTCAGTTTTCTATAACGGTTCATTTTAATAGCATATTTCTATTCATTTCTTTAGTCTCCTCGGAATGGACTGAGGTACGATTATTGTCTCGGACTCGTACATTAGAAATTGGTTTAAGCAAGGAGCGACCATCAATGTGGCGACAAATGGTATACAGGCACTGAGATACGAGCAACACTCAGGACAGTTAATTTATGCGAAGACAATTGGTCAGACCAGCTACCCGGTGGTACTGCTGCCACAATCTGAATTTGATCGCGTCATCACGGCAGTAAACGGTATTCCGACGGTATTCTTACAGTTTTCGGACAATGACCGCTCCAATCACCGTCGACATTGCAGAAATTAATCAGCTTGAAACCTGCTCATCAACACCTTCCTCGCTCATGAACACTGTTGTTTTTATTTTTGAATGAAAACAGATACAAATACCAATAACTATATTCAAATTTATCTTAATTGAAAAATCCATGCAATTAGATAAATGTGAAACAAGTAACAACATTAAACACAAACTGAAATCTTGAATGTACCCGTATGTATGCAAACAGGCAACGCATTAAAAACCAGTTCCGGTAGACTTACATTTTTCTTTTTTCAACCTAAATTATAATGACGTTGAATGGATACAAGCACTTTGAAATTTCATCACCGGAGCGCTCATATACAAATGAATGTTACGGGTTAATAAAAAATATTTATAGTATACATAATCCAATTTCAATGAACAATTTCAGGTCATATATATATTCATTTCCATTTTCCACTAAAATTTGCTATTTTTTACCCTAAATTTCTTTGTTTCGTGAAATCTAATCCCTTATTCCAGAATCGACACCAAATAAATTATCTTGCAATATCTTACAACACACACCACTCTTGAGTTATGGGCTTGTACTTGAGTTTTCGCGGCTTTTCTTCGTGTTTTCTTCAGATGGAAAACATCCAATTGAATATAAATCTAATATAAACATCTAGTTGAATATAAATTCAATTCAGAGACCTATGACAGAAAAAAAATTCACAAGTAAAATTTTTATACATGAAACAACAACTAATGTTTAGAATGATACAAAATTTCAAAGCACTACTGCAAACCTAGCAGGCTACCTCTGGAAGAAAAACCTGATGGTAAAATGATACGAGAATATTGGAATAATTATTCGCATTGCATTCTAAAAATAAGATTGCAAACATATATTACTAGATAACCAAGTTACGTATTCTATATTCTACAGCACATTTATGAAAGATTTTGAATTGTTAATGTATTCCTTCCACACCTACTATCTCAACTTAATCAATTACACTTGCCTCTCGATCAAGGTCGTCTCTTGAACTGAAGTCATTCCATTGATGTTCGGTCGTATAATTGAAAACGAGCGATTCTTGAGCAACAAGTGCTGAGCGTACGTCTTTAACGCGGCCGAATTGAGGCTTAAGGGCAAAATATTGAGGCTACCCGCGTAACAACGCAGGTCTTCGAACAGCGAAGAAAAACAGAAACAGGCTGGACTAGGATCCGTCACTCATTCGGTCCGTCGTCATTCAGGCTGGGCACAGCCGCGCAAAACTTCTGTTATTACTGGGTTAATCATTTTTTTTGTCATATTTTGCAACTTGGTCACATGTCACCGCTGAGGCACCAGGCTTAATTTTGGCCGTTGGTCGTTATAAAGCAAGAATCCTTAGCACCATAAACAATTAGCAGCCTCACCTCAATGTAAGTTGAACTAAGTTTTGAAAAGAACTTTGCATCTTCCCTGCTCTCCCATAATGATTTCGTACATCCATTCTTATTATTTAATATTATTAAGTAACATTTTAAAAAGGCACAAATTGGGTAACTTGCAGGGTAGATTCAAGATAGTGGAAATGTGAAATTTTTCTTACTATTCTTTAAGAAGACGTAAAGGTTTGCCGTGTAATTAAAACAAAAGATTTAGCGTACCGTATTTATTTTCAAATTCCTCTACCTCCTATAACTCCCCAGCGGAACAGCAATGAAGGATATCGCCTCTTTCTGTTCTAGGTTATCAATTTAACGGATTCCGAGTGATAAATGATTAGTCGGATGATAGGTGAAACGTACACCGACTAAGTCAACAACGGAAAATATGGACTAAAGTACCAAAAGTATTTACGGTAGAACGTGATTCTGAACTTTTAGATATGAATTTGATGCTGCTTCGGTAGCTAAAATCGATCTCCACAAAAAAACCACATTACGTTATAGCAAAGTAAAAGTGAATTCTCTCTTTTTACTGAGCTAATTTGCATTTCATAAAGTTCTATATGCTTGGAAAATCTTTTTGCAGACTTGGCCCAGGATCGAGGACTATTTCCGTGGAGTGGGTCACGTTGAGGCTCGAATCCTGGTTCCCGGAAATGGCGTTTTGTACTTCTTCGCCTGAGTTTGAGGCAGCGACATTACTCATGCAATCATAGAATTGTCTTCTGCCCCGATGTCCGTCCCAATCGGTCGCTCCTACAATAAGGAGTAAGGAGATAAGTTTACTTAGAATATAGTTGGCGCGTAAAGCACATATGTATATGTGAAACAATAACTCTTCGTGATAATGTTGCGAGTATTCCTACCGGATTTTAGGACTACATAAAAATTGGTTTTAATTGAATTCATTTGGACAACAAATACATATCAAAAAAGAAAAAATCTGCCATTTATTCACAACAATATTCATCAATATAGTAACTCGATACTGTTCATTATGATTACCTTTTAAAGCCCTTCGAATCGCTGCTTTCACAGCACTCCGCGGCTCATGTGAAAACCCTGGGTTCAGTGATAACGCACCTGCGATGGACACATAATCGAGCTAATCAATAACTTTACTTATATAATCACAAATATATTGTACTACAGAAACCAATAGCAATTTACGCTGCGTATAATTTAAGGTTTTTGTATTCTGGAGTTTCAGCATCGAACGGTAAAAATGACTGACTGATGCTCAGTCATTAAATATCAGTGTCACAAATATCGCCTGGAATATTTCGCCTGAAAACAACTGTAATAAATAATAAAGTAGAACACAGTGGACTCCTCTGAAACTTTTATTGTATACTCTTATAAAGAGAATAAAATTGACACTCCGAACCGTGATTATTCAATTAATAAAAGTATGTGAACAAGAAAGTAGATTTCACGTTGCCTTTCTAAGGAAGTTTTCTCAGTCTGATCGAGCCTAAGTTTCGTAGTATTTCTTTAAAATTGACAAAAAGCGTTTTTGAACTACTCACGCTCAATTAACAAGCAGGCAGGCGAATTGTCGAATTTAACCTTGGTAGGTAATCTCTTGTCCCCTAAGCCTGTCATCGAAAACTTCATGGCTAATGGTCGCGTCATGAGCATCTTCATCATGACTATGACGGTTCTCGACAAGGTGCACTCTCCGACAGACTGAAGTCCTATTAGCTGAGAACAGAGCAGGCATTCATTATATTCACTCATAGTAAAGTTTACAGAACTTGACACCATAAAACCATGCAAATAATTCAAATGCGAGATTTTATTTCGAGGTAGGAAAATCATCACAGTTGAGATATTGTCACACTAAATATCTCCAGACTGGTCCGAAACGTTTAAAAAAACTCTAGTGTAATTCCATTCCACGCACACTCACCATCTCTTCCCGTTTGATTAAATCATCCAATTCTTCGAAAGTGTTAGCTGGATAGCAAGGAAGCAGAGGAGTGCCAGTTTTGAGAGTAGAAGATAGTGGAACTTGCAATTTGTCCTTCATTTCTTTTAGTAGTAGGTTGTTCTCCAGAACTATATCTCTAAGTTGTCCCATTAGTTTCATTGGTTCATGACCATCGTCAGGTATGTGACTCCGCTCGGGGTTTCCACTGGCAATAGAGAATTGAAGAATAACGAATAATTAGCTAGATGCACGACAGAGAGATATTGCTCTGAAGAATTAAGCAAATAATTTATAAATAATTACACATTCATGTTCTTCAGAGAATTTGATCATCCTCTTTAGCATAATTTTTCAGTACCTAATTTATGATTGAACAAAGTTGCACCGGAAACATGGGTTAACGATTACACCCAGATTTGATGTATCGAGCAGTTTGAGTTATTCCCTTATTTTAGTATAGTTAATTATGTTACCACTTCTAAGTAACTAAATAACTTTTCTTCTCTGAAAAAAGTCCCCCAAAGGATTTTGTAAAAAAATGAGAGTGAAGTCAAGATTTAAGTAAAATAACCAGTCCAGTGTTTGCAACTGCTAATGCCAAACGAAAATAGCATATAATTAATTGTGGTCCTTGGTTAACCGCCAGCAGGCCATCATAATCTATAGCAGGTGATGATTTACAGTACACAATCAGCCAACCGGCAAATACTGATTGTTTGCACGTATGTATTTCCTTTTTTTTAACAGTATTATTGAGTAGCATTACATCATAACAATAATATTACATCATATTGAATGATAATGTATCGTAAGAACTACAAAAACTTCAAACTACCCACAATTTGGAACATCAAAAAATCATGCGGTACCATCAATGGGCTGTCCGAAAGTGACCTCAATTAGAACTACACAGGAAGTAGCGCAAGTCTTATCATCGGCTGTCAATCAGATCAAAAATGTTTTCACACAAAGTAAGTGCCTTTTTTGTATATTTTACTAATTCTGGTAAGTTTATACCTTATTGTGTTACTATATTTGACCTATAATTATTTTTGGGCGAATCGATGTAGAGAATGAAGTGCAAGCATGAATGAAGTTGAGTCCAAATGTTGTGAAATGGAAAACAAAACAGATCGGAAGGATGCAAACCAACTAGTTATGGAAGAGGAGTGAAGTGTACCACACGAAGAGAGAGCAGCCGATGCAATATAAAAATATGGATCATATTACAGGAGTCTGGTCAAGATTGGTAAGATATCCAACCGGAGCAGGATTGAAGAGAAAAAATGGCACACATTTGAAAAGACTGACGGGTGACCGAGACTGGCACATGATACTAAGTGGAGTGCGAAAAAGTGAGGTGAGTGTAAAATTAATCGACACGAGAAGTTATGGTAAACCAGACATTTCAAATTTATACCAAAATGTATTTCATATACAATTGTCAGCAGAAAAAAAACAGTACAGTGTCAGCAGGTACTATCTAATAGCAACAATGATTTCAGGGAAAGAACTCCAATTTATTTGCCGAAAACGAAGCAACTATAATAGACTAATATTTAAATTTTATATATTTATGATTCAAATTTGTATCACAGAATGTTATCGAAACAGTATTTAAAACATAATTAATTGCTCACAACAAATATCTCTCGAGCCATTGAACCAGCGCCCTAACTTTGAATTTCTATAGTTTTAACAATAAATATTTCACCTATTCATAAGAACTTATTCGTATATTTAATAATACTTTTCAATTGAATTATTGATAAACCTCAGCATCTTGGATTCATTTCGCTTCTTATTACTTGATAAGTAGGCTGATTAATTGAGCAACTAATTTCGATGGTCCTACACAAGCATGGAAAACCTTCCAGCTTATGAAAAATGTACTGAACTTGTAAGTCGGATAAGTTAAATTCTTCAATAGTGAATTATTAGAAATTGTAAATTAAATTGAATCTTCCATCTTTCTTAAATTAAAGAAAGATGGAAGATTCAATTTAATTTACAATTTCTAATAGAATCAACACGCAAAGGATTATTAATTTAGTAACAGGTACATTTGTAGTAAAGTAGTCGTCACCTAAATCAATGTGTTCAAGGAAAACGAAAATTTTAAGTCCTTATCAAGATATTTTGAATTAATTTTATAGTTATTCATTCCAGAAACCATGAATTGAACTTACCTCATCTTTTCAGAACGCGAGCAGAAATTTTTCTTGGCACCCATAGACACCATAGAAGCCACAAGTTCACACTAACATCCTGCTATAATTGTGGTAGAGGCTCTCAGGTAGTACGCGAAAGCTTTCAAGCTAGTACACCGTACACGATCACTTTCGGTTTCTTTAGTTATTCTCAATAAATTAGTCTCTGCTTCACAAAAATGCAGACCGTCTGTAGCACAAGAGGATCTGGCAACAATAAGCAACCGTTACCACACGTCACTCACTTCCTTTCAGAGACCCATCGTAAAATTCAAACGGTAAATGTAATTATCAGCACACCAAGAATAATATAGCGCGGACAATAGTAAAGAGAACCGGATAATATTCAATGTCAGTGGTATGCGGTGTCATCTGGTGATACGCGGCGACTATACACAAAAGTACAAGTACATTTACAAATACAAGTACAAGTAACACCTTCAGTTGGTATTCGATCCCAAAAATGTTTGTGATCCAGTGCTTCAAAGGAAGAGCATTTGAGACCCAACGCATGTAGTTCCGGTCACCTGCATAATTGTAAGTCCCGTCGTATTCATACTACGGTCGAGATTGGCAGGCGGTGACTCGTTCATGTCTTGCAATACGTTGTACCTATTGCGAGGGTGACGTGCGAAGGGCCAAACGTACCCTTCAGCGCGAGTAACCTTTTACTTCTTGGCGAACGGTTGCAAATTGATCCTAAATCGTTACCTGCACGCCTCTAAACCAACCGCAAAAAGATTGAGATTTCTACACTAAGGAAGTGCCTGGCGGATTGATTTGATCAAGCAATAACGGAAACGTTCTAAATGACCGTATTTGAATAAACCTCAGAAGAGCGTGAAATTATTGGTAACCACAAAACTAAACAAATGAATACACGTACGTTTCCCGTACATTAATAATTGTAATAGGGACCACTGATACTTTTCTCATAAAATTTTCATCCACAGTAAAATTCTACTCTCTTGCGTATTTCCACAGGCATCTACTAATTTCGCTCATTTTTTCAGTGTCAAGGCTCAAAAAGCGCGTATTAAAGATTCATCTTTTGATGCACCGACAATGATACATTCTAAAATACTATAAGCACAAACCAGATTTTGAGGATTTGACTGTAAAAATAAAGACAACATGAACAGGTAGGTGATGTTTATTTTAGAATAAGTGAAGGCACTGACGTCTAATAAAATCAAAATTTGTACATGTCTGTATTAAAAATGAGGTTGATACACTGGATTTTATGCTGTAGCATGGCATATTACAGATTTTCCTTTATCACAAGATCCAGTTAGCTTTTTGTTTATCGATGTCAGTTAATTGATTTTGCTAGTTGACAGCTGTGTTAAATGGCCTCCAATGCTTAACTGCTAAGACATAATTTTCGTTTTCCTCACATCTTGCTACATCTCTAGAAGCAAACTGTTATACACGTGCAATGCACAGGTTTGCGGTTATTTCATGGTGTTTTCAAAGCTCATGGTGAACATTCAACTCGATACCATTTTCAACTCGATACCTCACCTCTTCTACACAGAAACCACGACCTCGAAAGATTCATATTTTCGCTTTCTGGTAAAGTGAATATTTCTTGGAAAATATAATTTTATCAATTCCATTATTGTAACATCTAGGGACCCTAAATCTTAAACCATAAAATGTTCCAAGAAACTTCAAATTAACATTATAAACGAAATCAACGACTACTGACGAATGTTTCATATTATTGACAACTCAGCAGCAGCCTTTCAAAAATATAAGACAGAACAGCACAATTTTCACAATGAATATAAAAGAAAAAGTAAAGTCAGCAAACGCATATCCATTACAAACAAAACCTTGATTTTTCAAGAAAGAATGTTCCATGATGTTTTCTACCAGAAGAGAGCAAAAAGATCAAACCTCAGTACGCAAAAATATAACGTTACTCCAGTGAAAATGTAATATTTCAGAATTTTAGGTGGTGAGATCCACTCGCAAATGATATAGTGCGTTTAGGTACTTAGGTAAATACTCGAACCATGCATAAATGGGAGTGATATTGATAGTGTACTGTTCCACCAATAAATCGGTGCTCACATCACTCTAAACTTGACCGTGTTAACTTTGTATTTTTCAAAGCATTCAACTTAGCAATTGTTTTCAGAATAAATAACGGGAGTTTAATCTTTTCATTCAGACCAAGCAATTCTCGTTGGATGAAGCTTAGTGTTTTTTTGCAAAACTTTGGGTAGGACATGTTGAAGATGTAATAGCTTGCAATCCATACGACGAAGCCCTCTCTCACGCCAGACACTCGACATATTTCATTTCCTTGTGATACGACGACACCATCAGAGTAAGGCAGCGATGCGTCGCTGAAGTGAAGAGTGAATGAATTCTGATCTAATCCCTGTCCCAAAACAGAGAAGTTATTCAGACATCAAACCAGTATAAATTGAACGAATTAAGGAGCATCCTAACACTCTAAGTGAAAAAATTTGAACATGGATTAGATAACCTACATTTTGATAGATGAGCTTCAGTATTCATCTTCGGTCATTTGAAGAAATTATCAGTTTATTCAGTTATGCACATCCTATATAAACATTCAGTTATGAGTGATAAATATATTGTAAAATACCTTCGAGGCCATTGAGAAATCGACCTCTTCATTCATCATGGAAGGTATCTGAAGCAACGAAGTGCTAATCACGCGTTCTGGAATAAAAATAAATTTACACGACAAATAATAAAATGAGCTGCAAGCAATTGACAATAGAACACACGGAGAGTGGAATTGTGAGCAATAAAAGATTGAAGACACATTCTGGAACATTGGAAATGTTATTGGAGCAAGATGAAAAGCTGGGTAGAAATGCTTTGGCTCTTAAGATTTATAAGGATGCCACTTACTGGCTGCTTAACTCTTGATAAATGAAGAGGTCAGCTTACCATAATATTCATCTGGATCGAATTCAGACTCTTCAGGGATTGGTATTTCTTCGAGCAAATGGATTGGCCACCAATATTCCAACATTTTTTCATGCACGGTTCTTGACACATTAATATTCGTTAATCTGTAAAACTCAGCACATATCTGCCCAATGAATAAAAAATTAATAGCCTCAATTCACTGATGACACCTAAGTAATCAGGGCGATTGTTAATAAGATCACATATCATTTTGTGTATCTAGCGCTTACAATATGAGGCACACATATTTTACACACATCAACACGAAAAGGCTCAAACCTCAGTTCTCTATATTGAATCTTTCTAGGTAACCGATACAATACTTTGATGAATGTTTCAGACCATTTAACAAATTAGGAATACTAAACAAGGGGTCAAACCTGATTTGCATTGAAGAGAACAGGATACATCTCAGCAATTTGTGCTACTGTTGCTTTTTCAGTAATGATCATCCGCCTGCGATCGCTGAAGGTCAGACTCATAGCTTTTTCGAGCACTTCTTGATTCGGAGAAGCCTTTTTCAATTCATCAAACATGGATGAGCGGTGGCGTTGCGCCGAGATGACATCTTCTTCAGTGAATTTAACAGGCATTAAATTCGCAGCCTTTGTCGCGGGAGTGCTCGTGGGCACATCATTTTCAGACACGGTCGTTGTTTCATCATCAGGAGGATTAAATTTCTTCTTTGAACGAAGGGCCACGACGCATGGCACATGGCGATCTCGTCTTTGCCTGGAATTTCTTGCCTTCATGGACAGCATTGTCCTCCACATTACCTTAAAATGATAAAATGTCGGTGACTGAATCAAAGCCAATGCATCAAAAATTCACATAAAACGATCTACTGCACCAATATTGGTATTAATTGCGTTACATAGTGAACAGATACTTAATCATTCCTATTGACCGGTACATGCGCAAAATCAAAATACATTGTAAGTGAAAAAATTTGCGTATAATTACTAACCCTGGCGTCATCGAACTGGAGGGGCTGGTACAGATAAGGATACTTTTCAAGAAGACTGCATGCAACGTCGTTATACTTCGCTGACGTCGGATAGCTGAAAATGTGTTCATTGATACGTTGATTATGATAAAATTACCTTTATATTGAATATGATTCAGTTCAGAATTGTTCAAATAATTCCATCAGCCTTAGCTTGAATATGAACAATTTCACCTATATTAAAATTTTCTTGTACTTACTAGGTGTATTTTTTCATTTCGTTGTATAAACATTCCAAAACACGGCCTTTCTGCTTCTTGCTTAGAGGTTCTGCAGCACCAAGAGATTTTCTCAAGGACTCGGGGAATATATCTTCAGAGACTTCAAATTTTCTGGGCCACTTGAGTAAGTTGGATGACAAAGAGGATTTTGATGGTACATCAGTGCAATCAGCTGACTGATCCAATGTCCCACTGGCACTTGCATTTGTTGTGATCGTCGAAAAAGGCGTCAGAGGGACAAGGCTGACAGCGCTATCTTCAGACTGCAATTCTTGGTCAGACCATGAAGTTGAGTTCCTGAGCAATACAACATGAGATCTAAGCATAATGACACTTTTAATATTATAAGTACTTCAACTTATAATTTTGTTAATACATCCTAACATGTCAATCTGAACAATCAGCCAATAATTAAGAGAAATCGTAACCACCGTTCATCATCATAAATATACCGACAATCTGCTTTTGAGATAACAACTGGCAGGATTTCTCGATTGAATTGACACAACGTATTAAAGGTATTAATCAAATTTACTCAGAATATTAATACAAAGTACACAAAATAACATTTAAATTTAAATTCTGCATTGTGACGTATGAGTATTTGGTAACTTTATGAGTACCATAAACTTCTTATTATCAATTGATTACTGATTAACGAATTTTATATATAAATCAACCCCACTACTTCTTTTTGAAATATACAAATAAAAAATAAGTGATAACTCTAAAGAAACTTTAAAAATCACTACCTGATAATGGCACAACCACTTCAGCCTGCTTTTACGTGAAACTGTTACACACTTCACAGATTTCAACGGCGATGAATCTGAAACTCTTCCAGTGATTTTTTGCACAGAAAATCGTAAACTCTCTAATGGATGAGACTCAGTAGTCTCTAAATAATTTCTTTCCTGAAATTTGACAATCAGATTCTATGTTCATTAGCAAACTCTTAATCCATAAGGTATGGGGACGTTTTCGATTTCTAATTCATAAGGTATGTGGTTTTACGTCATTATCAAACTGATAATGACGTAAAAATTCTTCAGTAAATATTTTTTAAATGTTTGGCAAACAAAATGAATGATTTGATACACGTTTGCCTTCAATCCTCAGATGCGATTGAGCTGGTTAGTGAATAGTGAGAATTGGTTTTTATACATAGTTTAACAGTTTTACAGGCATAAAGTTATTTTGATGAATCATGGTTGAATTAATACGATGTACATCTCAAGCTTTGCGCCAAAAAGTGAACCATGCGATTTGTGATTCTGAATAACAGAATTAGCTTGCGATATAAAATTCAAATTAAATCACTAGTGAAAATAATTTAGAGGATATTTATGCCCCACAAATAAATCGCATTCGTAGCTAATTGGCGTTTTTTAATGAGCTTAGCATCACGTAACGTCCATCAGAGATATCAATGCACTATAAATCAAGCTTTAGCCACCAGACAGGTCCAGCACACGGTCAAGATAGATTCTGAAACATCCGCAGTGACGTTAGACATTAGATGACTATTTTCCATACTCGGCGAGCTTCATTTAAAAATAACATTTTCCATTCATCAATCTTTCATTTCTTTTCTTTTAGACGAGTTTCAAGTTAACATACAGTAATTTTCAGTTGTCCAATTTCCAAACACTATTGTTTCTTTTTTGCATAATAGAGTTCCTGTGACAATGTACAAATGAAACGTGAAAAGACCCTCTTTCCTTTGACGTAGCTGGGAGGTCAATATAGTGTGTAATGGGTTACGAGACACATACGTTACAGACTTGCAACTTGTCTGCCACTCACTGTGAAGAAGTAGGATACGAGAATAATCAGGATATGACGCAAA
Source organism: Hyalella azteca (assembly GCF_000764305.2). NCBI lineage: Eukaryota > Metazoa > Arthropoda > Malacostraca > Amphipoda > Hyalellidae > Hyalella > Hyalella azteca. The sequence goes on along the minus strand of NW_025945896.1, from coordinate 32,532 downwards.
TATCATCAGGAAAAAAACATAAGTAGCAGTGGTCCTTATTTTTTTCATATGACTTCAACTCCAGAGGCATTACACAAATTTTAATCCGCATGAAACCACTAAACTATGAGAGGACCCACAAAAAATGACTTCTCTGTTTCTTAAGATACTGAATAGGTGAACTACCGAGTTATTACAAAGTTTTACTCTTATTCAACTGACGACTGATCCTAACACTTCTAACACACGCAAATATAAAAATTAGCTCATTTGAATGGAACGAACTGGCTTCCATCAACGCCGAAAATCAGTTCTATTACATTCGCCGAAACATGATTGATATTAAATTTTGTACAACTGATGTTTAGAATCCAGAAGAATTAATATAAATGCCCTCATCACCAAACATTTTACAGCTTGCCACAGATACTTGAACTACAGCCGTACTACAGCTCGAGTACAACTATCAATATCTTGTCTATAATTAGTGGGTTCACTTGAAAATCGTCAGTTATTGGCTAGCGTAGTTACGAACTCGTGACTATTCTTTATATAACGCACCAGATTATTGATTTCTTCAACTGGCACTGAATCTAAACGCCAGCAGCAAACATATCTATATGTAAGAAAGCAACCAGTTTGTCTACTCCAATCTGAATGAATGCCAAAAATGAAGAACGTGAAAAAATTTATAAACTGTGCAATTATACAGTTGGCAGGGTACAGTTATGGCAGGGTGGCCCAGTGGTTAAAGTTCAGAGTACCAGGATTGGCGCAGAGAGGCGCGGGTTCGATCCCAGCTCTGTGCGTCAGTTCCTGGTCAAAATCGGCAAGGAGGCCGGGCGGTTAAGCACAGCAGAATTGTAGCAGTGAGATGCGAGTTCGAGACAGCAAAATGCTGTGAATGTTCTGTGATGTTAAGAATCGGCGACAAGCCCACGGCCTAACAAACGCTGAAACCGCTATTATATTATTTATTATATTATATACGATGTTTAGTCAAAAACAGAGCCTAATATAGTCCAGGTATCGCTATAAAACGATATTAAGCTTCATAACTTAAGTCAGGAAATCTACCATTCACGCTGTTAAGGTATTGACGTAGATTTATTCAAATAGAGACAACCCTCGCAAAATGTAGGGCAGTTTGAACGAAACTGGGAAATCTACTACTAATTGGCTAAAATTGTGAAGAAAAATTTATTTGATGTTGTAGAAACTTTCTGCTTATATTTTTCGGTGGCGCCAAAAGATGATAAATTCCACTCATTCAATTAGGTATGCAATTTTTCCTGCATCTTCCTATTGTTCTATGGCACAATTAAACATGAATTGCATCCGCGTGCTTCATCGTCCATTATGTGGTCAAGTGCGAAATACATTGTTACATCAAACATAAATAATATTTAGCGAACAAAATTAATTACATCTCACCGACTGCGTATTCTAAAAATAATACAATAATTTAACTCGTAAAATTAAGGAAAATGCGTTCAAATTTACATGCAGCATTTCCAACACCTCATGGTTCTCTTGCCAGTTCAGACTTTTCTCAAGCATTCAGAGCACGAATTGCATCTCCTATGACGTCAGATGCGGGAGGACTCTGTGACATATTACGTTCCTGTGTGAACGTCCGAATGGTTTTAAGCGTCTCGGCGATAAGATCATCAGAGTAACCGGAGGCCTCTACATCATTCTTAATATCGATTGAGGTTGAGGCTGCACTACTTTTCGGAGTTGCTGTTGGTTTGCGAATACGATGATCACGAAATCCTTCCCAGTCTGGGACGTTCTTCAACGCGTTCATAACGGCACGGTTGACATCAGCCCTTTTCACAAGAAAATGCTTCGTGAGCTTGAGAGCGGCTGCAAGAAATAGAATAATATATAATTATCTAATATACAATAATAATAGTAAAATAATACCAAAATAATAACAGTGACAAGTTTACTCATTTGTGATACAAGTCTCATATTTCCTTAATAATGCTCTTTTATATGGTCATTCAGCTCTGAAAATATTGTGAAATTAATTGTACAACATTCAATGTTTCAAATAAAATGTAATTACCGATAATCATTTCATATGCTGCATGGCTTTTAAAACTTTCTTTAGTTGTTTGACGACGGGAATCCATTCCAGTGAAGGAAAAACGCAGAGCCAACTCTCTCGTTAAAAGAAGCTTCATCATACCCCGGACGGTCGATTGAAGTGACGGTTTCTCAGCACCGGCAAGCCTCTCAACCTTGAAATTTGTTAACAAAACATTAGCCGGTAAGTAGTTGTACCCAGCATTCAATTTATTTTTCATATTTCAAGTTTCTACATCGTTTGCGCTTCATATCTCACAGAATTATATCTTATGATATTAGAATCCCTAAATCAACTACTGACGACGATAGGAGCTAGGCTACATGGTTTCAGCTAAGTCGTTGTTTTACAAACGTGTTTGTGTTATTGACGAAATGTTATTTCAGCTAGAGACCAAGTATGAGGTCCAATTCAAATTTTAGCAGGTCCAACTCGGCTGCTGTGTATTAGTGTTCAACTCCGTGTCCTTCAATTGTCACAAAAAATAAAGTTTCCATATACTCGATATAATTAGAATTTTCGGAGTGCATCATGAGATATGCAGTGACATCGAACAGGGCATTGAAAAAAAGGTGGATCTATGGTACGAAGATTCGAGGGAAAGTCGCGGAAGAAGGCGCCACATACGTGGCCGACTATTCAATATGAAATTTGCTCCATGAATTTCAATTGACAGTATCATAACAATTTCAAAGCATCAAGAGGCTTAATACCAGATCTAATACTAAATTAAGATCGATTACAAATTACTAGACACTCACCAGGTCGCCAGAGTTGATCAACTTCTCTAGTTCCTCAAGGTTTTTGGCAGGGCGTAGATTGAGGCATGAAGGAAATTGCATCCTGGTTGAGCGTTCACATCGTTGTCCTTTGACTATCAGATTTGTTTCAGTGCAGGTTGTATTTATCGAACGAAGAGTGGTAAGGATTTCCTGTGTGTGTTCCGGACAGCCAGTGCACAAACTGGGGATAAGTACCTCTGTTAGTTACTCGATGATATGTGAAAAAGAAAGAATTTGCCCAATTTGCATTGATGGAGGTGAGGCCCAGCAATGAAAAGTGCACAAATTTGCTACTCTACAGATAATCCGAAACCGACTAACAGCGAAATTTATACTAGATCAACCTTCCAAAATTTTGAGAGCCCAAACAAAAAAAGGTTCGATCGTATGCCACCCAGAAAGCTATGTTAGAAAAATACATTCTAATGGCAAGTTTTTGCTCGCCAAATCTTAATATTCCTGACAAATAAAAACGAAAGTTTTTCGCACTCCAGAGACTCCACGTTTCAATTTAAGGACACATCCCCCGAGTTGACACATAAAAAGAATAACTGGAACACTTTTTCAATAGACAACAGAAACCATTGAATGGCGATCCATAAATTTTGAAATACCAAGCAAATGTGTAAAAAATCTTGTCATGAATGGATTGCGAGAGTTCTCATTTTTAGAATCCCATTCAAAACACTAAAGTGGTCAACGTAAAGAAATGAAGAACTTATGCGATTGCAGACTTTAATCTCCATGGCTTTTCTAATAAGTATTGATTTATTATATAAGCTATCGTTCGGAAATTTTGAAAGTACTTTCAACATTTCATAGATCAGATAAATTCAATGTGTCAAATTTCATTCATGTTCAAAATAACAGCTTGCGGCAGGACACAGTTGCAGTACGTACATATTCAAAATCCTCAACCATTAACGCCAGTAATTACCTCGAGAGAATTAAAATAAATTTTTCAATTTTAGGGATTTATTGAGGTATCTTCTAACGAATTTTAGAGAAAAAAATTATAAATTTTTTATTACTACTCGAAATGCAGACCGGCAAGAATACTTGCCACCCGACAATAAAAAAAATTATACGGCAAAATGAAGAGGAAAGGTAGAAAAAGGAGAAATTATAAGTACTTAAACGGATTAGCTAATGAAATGATGAAGTCTCTCACTTTGTTATTCACTTCAAGTTCATATTTTAGTGTGAAAAGTTTTCAAGCACTTAGGGTATACAGGAATGTTGCACACGCTGCAAAATTAAATGGTACGGGAGCCACATTCACGGCATCTGTTGTACAGACTCTTGCCTTTATGTGCTACGATGCTGACTGCCGTACCGATTGTATTCACAACAGACACTGGAGCTGCACCTGCGTTGTCCAAAACCGCTTCTCAAAAATTTCTCAACTAACTGCTCCTCAGGTACATCGCTAAAATCCGATACTAGATTTTCAACCTTGTTTCATCAATGTGCCACCTACAGACCACTTTTTTCAGTTTCTACGGTTCAAGGCAAGTTGAGGTTGTATTGGATGCTATTTCGAGTTGATCGTCATCTACAGAATTATTCAGAGCAATCTAATTGAGCCAGTTCTCGTTGGAAGGGACTCTGGATTTCACATAACTTCATCATCTGATGCATTGCTGTCATGATCTGTGACAGCATCAGGAATTTCTTTTCTTCTTGGAGGCTCCATCGCTACTCTGACATCGTTCTAGTCGTCTACTTTTTCTTCTAATAGGAAGAACTCATGTGTCCAAATATATGTGTCCCAATATCACTAGTGGTCTTATAATATTAGAATCCCAAAACTGCATGCATATATCAATAGAACATTTGTTTAGGAACACTATTCAAAATGATAGTTGTAGCTATTAGATACAAGTGGTAACCTACGTTTTTTCCTGACGTAATAGCGCCATTGCTCACAGTAGCAATTTTAAAGGCCAATCGAGCAGGCATGAAGCACATAACAACGCTGTTACTCGTTGAGCATGTTCAATACTCGTCTCACTATCGTGATAGTCCATTTCATAACACCACATTCGTAGTTTTGGAAAAATGACATTTATCTCATTTGGCAAGTATACTTGCCCAGCGGCGTTTATATGTTAAACTCTGGATAATTACTTGGACGAGCGCACGTATCTGTTCAAGCAGAACGGCGCCGCCTCTTTCGAGTGTCTGCCTTATCAGCCATCAATCGCTCGTTATGTGCGAACGATGGCCTTGACGGGTAACGGGGAATCAGGGTTCGATTCCGGAGAGGCAGCCTGAGAAACGGCTACCACGTCTAAGGACGGCAGCAACATAAGTTTATCATAGATTAGTTATTAGATCCATATTAGAGTTTATTAACACCTCTTCATACCAGACGTCATAGGTGGCGACACGAGTCTTAAACCACAGCACAACGTCGAAATAATTCTGGAATAGAGATTTTCATGATGCACATACCAAGTTTGGTCTACAATTCAGCGCAAACACTACTAGTTCCTAAACCTACACAGGGGCACTTCTCGGGCGTGTCGATCAGGATTTTTATCATGCCGATGTTAAGTTACTGGCATAATTAGGAAGACAAGTTTGCATCCAATCGCCTGTCATCAAAATATTTTCATTCCGAATGTTGCGGTACTCGCGCGTTCAGGTCTCAGATCAGGTGAAGTTTGCTCTATCCCGCTAATCCCATGAAAAATAGGTGCTATCTGTACAATTGGCCGCACTATAAAATGTGTATAGCACCTATAAATGTAGGTGCCATCTGAAAACGCGAAATTTTATTGGGGAGCTGTTCTTTTAACGCTAGTTTCTTAAATAGTGAACTAGGTACTATCGAACATGAGAGCTTCACGAGAATTCAAACCAAATCATGAGAGAAATAGCCTTGTTCTCGTGCTGCAGCACGCGTCACTACACAGAGCCAATTCAAAAATATTTCAAGGAATACATGTCGAATGTATCATTGTGAAAAGAACGAACACTACACATTTAACTCCAATGTTGTTCACAATGTGACACAGGTCGCAAAAAAATTCTAAATGAACACCTAAAATCATGTCTCAAAATGCATTAGCGGGCTGCCATTTTATTTTTTTAAAGCTCCGTTTCACGGATCGTCAAATGGATAAATCTGATGAGTAGTATAACTTACGCATTCGACTTAAATCAACTATCTTACCGTAAATCGCAAAGGAATAATTTGGTGACGCATGTCACATAGCCATTCTTTCGTAATTTCGTAATGTTCTCCATACACAGCTTCCCAAAAATTTTTACGATCTGAATTGTGAGCTCGTGATTCAAATACCAAATGCGCATGCAAGTCTAAAAGAGCTGTATGGTGTGCACCTCAAGCCAATAAATTGTACATATCTAACCTAAGAGGGACGAAATTCAACTCCGGACCAACCCCCAGGCTCTACACTCAACTTGAAGATACAACTTGCAAGTATAATAAAAAACGTGGGCTATTAAGATCTGGTTAGTGATGCGAAAACTCGGAAAGAAAAAATCTAATATGTATAAAAGTCAATAGCGAGGATATTTGCCTCGAAGACTTAACATAAAAATATACTCAATAAAATCTTAACGCAATCCGGCAAGTTTTCACATGGCGCATCGCAAGAGAACCAATTCGTAAGAATTTACACAACTCATTTGTTCATGGCACGACCACCAAACCTGACTCAAAAACTCTCAAATGCGAAAATTCTTCTAATGAATAATTCACTAGGCAAGTTATGGGTTTGTCTGAAATACATCACGCTTATTTCCCTTCAATTTCACTTTATGAGATCATCCTAATCCGAGTCGCCCTGAACACGTCAGCAGTGATTAGTTTGTGGGATAACTGAATTCCACTTTACGGTTCTCAATTCAAACGTTCCACTCGGCACGTGGTACACGAATGATTAATCAAAGAGAATCAATGCTTGCGAATATTTATTGAAAACGACCTTATCAAAAACCAAAACATTTCCCGGAAGCCAAGGAGGAATGAGCCAAAATTGAGTCTTCTACAACGTTTTGTGGCACAAAGTTTTTATATCTAACTTAAGTGAGTAATAAAATAATTAGAAGCTATGCTGCTACGATGACAAGTGAATAATAAAACAATTACAAGCTATGCTGCTATGATGACAATCAATTCAGAACTTCCTTTCACCCAAACCTGACATTCATCGAGGCATCCCAATCCTTTTCCGCACTTGTTACGAGTCCCATAATTATTTTGCTAGTACGTCGAGCGTAGCGCAACTTTTCAAGATAAACCACACTCGCAGCAAGTCGCTTTCAATTCTTGCAACTTTATTACGCTTGCCAACTTACATTCAGTCTTATTACACATTCACTTATTCGTTCAATACACTAGCAGGTGGTCGCTTGCCGCGATAGCATCTATTCGTCCATCGCATGTTCACAGATCCACTCCCTCACCCGACATCTTACACTGAAACGTTGATTTCAAGTGCAATCCGGATTTTAGTATTTCAACATCAAATGGCGTCGAATATAAAAAAATACGAAACCCTTTGATAAACCGCCGAAAGCTGATTGACTTTCTATTTTTGTTAGTTTAATCAAGTTTCAAATACTATTCCAAGTTGAAATTCGAGTCATGTAAACGCTAAAAAATGTTCATCACTCCAACATTGACTGTTGCTTCAAAATCACGTTTCATAAACGTTAGTTCGGCATCCAAAAACATGATTCTTAATTTTTACTACAGTTCAGCGTTATTTTAAAATCGATGTACCACCATAAACATATCTCTATAACCTCGAGATTGTTGTTCATTATTAAGTAAATATTTACACAAGTATATTCCAACGTAGAACGCTACCTACAACTGTTGCACTCATCGTTTACCCGAAAATCACTTTTTTCAGAAAAAAAAATCGTCAAAAAGTAACCATGGGTTTATTTTAACTAAATTTCAATGTCGCTCTCAGATCGCTGGAACTACGTAAGAATCTAAATAACGAAGATGATAAATCTACTACCTTGTTCTTTCAACCATAATGTTAATATTTAGACAAAAATTTGCTCTTTACTGAACCAAAAATGCACCCTCCTACGTTAATGTGGCTCGCTGAACATACCCTACCTGAAAATTCATTTAAAAACTTGTTTAAAAACCATTTTAATTCGTGATGTGCAGCAAAAACTATGTTAATAACAGTTTGAAGCAAGCGATAAAAATTACGAGATAATCAACACATTGAAGATTCGAAAGTTTATAATTTCACTACATTTTTCAAAATAGAGACTAGTAAAATAACTAATATTTACGAAATTTAAGTAGGGAAATAGCTATTGCTAAATAGAGTAGAATAGAAATACAACATCATGAGAATAGAAATACAACAACGATCTCAGGGAATGGAGTTACGAAATGAGATTTCAGGTTACTCAAAGTAGCCTTCAGTATACAACGGAGCGGTTAATTACGTAAATAATTTCTCAAAGCTTCCTGTGACATATTTACAGTCATACTGCTTTTAATGCAATTCTAATAATTAGGGGGAATATTCTCTGTGGGTGAACATTCAATAACTTATTCAAATGGATCTTGTTGCAACACCATTTGAAAGTAATTAGTCGAAAGACAAAGCGACGACAAGCCCCCCAAAAATAATTATACGCTGCAATCCGACATTTCTCAATTTTAAAACCAATTCGGAAAGCAACACGACCTACAATGATGTAAACGCTGAAGCTATGGCCTTAAAAAATAAATTCAATGTTGCGACGTAAACACAACGTGTAAGAATAACGCTGTTCCAGTTTTCATGACAAATCAATCATGAAGAAGATGCAAATTATGTTAAATATTGTAGAGTCGTCGAAAGTTTTATTGTTGGATGCATCTCCCCTAATTTCACGCAGCATATGACAATACACAATATTACGATGAACTTACAGCAGGTCAATGATGAATACGAAGAACGCTAGGCATGCACTAAATAACGAATAAGCAAATATTATAAGTCGACCTCATCTTAAAGTTTAGAATAGGCCCGAGTATTATCTTGTCGAGAACATTTTTTCCTGCACTACGTAAGTATGGGAATACTTAAGCATAAAATTAAGGGGCAGTGACCGACATGTAGCTTAGATTTAAATTTTGCACCTTTTTAAAATGTCTAATGCCATATTTATGATAAAATACTTAGTGAATAATAATATTGGAGCCACGAGAAGCGAACTTGAACACCAGGGTCCATACTTTCAAAAAAAGTTAAGATATCGTAAGTTCATCAGCCAATCATTGACGGCCTTGCAAGCAAAATCCACCAATCATAGACAAGAAAATGGAGCGTAGGTACTTACGTTTACTTAGCGAGTTTTGAAAGTATGGCCTCAGAAATGAAACAGGGAAGATAATTAAATCCATCATCGTCACTTAATTATTACAGAATAGCTTCTAGTCATTAGGATAGGAATAAAAATTCAATCTTTGATTCCACAAATACGGTCTCTTTGTTGTTTAGAAGGCGATAAGTAAAAAGTAACGCATTTGCAATTAATTTATCACTTGCTGTGTGTAGTCTTTATTTAGCAAATCGTTCAATTTGATGGTCAGAGCAGTTACAGCCATAGGAGTTTTAATAGAATCCTTGACCCCTAGAACTGTTTTCTGCAAGAAAGTTAAAGTGTTCTTATAGCATGACGGGTAAGAGCGGTTCAGTATGTAGTAGAGAGCAAGCCAGAGAACTACGCCTTTAAGAAGACCTTTGGTACTACACACATGAATTTTATCAGCTACAACTTGAATTGTTGTGTCAATAGCTGAAACATGGTCATTAAGCCTTCTTTCAACGGGTGGGAAAGCAGAAGAAAGTGCCTTGTCAACTGTCGATTTCCATTCAGCAAAAGATTCCTCAGAAGTGTCTTCAAGAAAATGAACCGGAGCGACGGCAGAAAGAACGCTATCATGCAGCGAAATATCAACGGAGGAGTTGGCGGTAGGTAGTGCACCGGCATCTTGTTCATTCATAGCAGGACCCTCGAATGGAAAACTGCCAGAATAACTTCCATCAACTGAGGTTGCACCGGGTGTGGAGGCCCAAGGAAATTCCACCAAAAGATAGGGCGCACGATCCTGCAATTGAAATTTGCTGTCCCATTAACTAAAAATGGCTTTTTCGCATATTATATCAATTACTTAGGGATATCCATAGATTCCATTATTCTACCGACCCAAATATATATCAGCTCTTTTCACGTCCGTTACTTCGCTAACTTGTAGTGAGGTAATCTCACAGTCAATATAAAAAAAATTGCCTGAATACTATAAATACTAAACGATGGAATACTCATCAAATCCAGAAGTTGTCTCTCCATATTAATTGCAGAATCTTTCGACAATAGCAATAGTAATCAGCTAGAATTGTAACTTGACCTCGAGAAAGTTTTCTAATTGCAAACACAGAAAGGACTCGGATGACCTATGTCCAACTGACATCGTTAGCAGGTGATGCTGGAATAGCGCACCCAAGCTGACTTCTTTCCTTTAGTAGAGAAGGCAGATGAAAAATAGCTCGACAGCAACGTCCCTCTGTAAAGAATTTGAAGTGATGATAATGGATCAATTCAATTTGATACCGAATGATTTCATTCCATAGCAGGAGTATTGAAATTCAAAGCTAGAAACACTATTAGACTATATTTTCACCCTATTCAAATACAAATTGATGAAGTATACATTTTTTCATTTTCAGCATGCCAAGAATAAGCAGTGGCTAACGAGTTTCTTCATCATTCTTGACAGCATTTTCTCCGCTTCAGGAGTCAATGAAAATTATACAATTACAAGTCAATCCGTTAATAAAAGCGCAAAAATTAAAAACTTGACTGAATATGACGTAATTTCCGATCATTTCAAGATGAAATAAATGGTTGACCTGATCTTAAACCAGTCGGTGAATACCTTTCAACTTCTCATTTGGAGGAGGGTCCAGTATAGTCGTAAAACCCATGTCGTCTTTCGCAAGGCGTAGAATAGCAGGAGCATAGGCCATTAGCCTCTGTGTCATCACTTCCAAAATATCCAATCCAGTGAGACGACGGAATTCCAGAATAATCTACGGAAAAATATTCAGTTTATATTCCCGCATAAGACAATTCTAATTGATGCAATGATTGCAACTGTAGTGACTATCATGATATAATCTCACAGAAGGAATTTTGTTTAGAATTCATTCAAACTAACCTGTTGTTCATCAAACAGATACGGGAAATCGTTCTTTAATTGCTGAACATTGATCATGCCGGTGACAATAAGCCGGCGCCGGTATGGAAAAGTTTTGTTCATTAGGTCATTGATCTTCTGCCGATCGTTCTCGTTATTTTTGAAGTCATTCAACATGACTTCTTTGTGCTGCGTCATTTCAGAATCGTCATCCGCTGAACAATCAAGAGTTGGACAATTTACCACGCCAAATGTTTGTTTACTTTTAGGAGTGCGCTTCAAATGATCGTCGATCTGACTTGCACTACTTTCATTTTGAGATGAAGCCGAAGGCTCTGCAGTCTTGACCATCATGGATTGTCTTCGTTTACGGTAGGCCTCAACAGCTGGTACTTCAAGATCTCTCCGCTTTCTTGTGTTCCTCAGTTTTTCAGACAAGCGGGTTCTCCAATAGATCTGGCAGCGAATTCAAAAATTAAAATTCCGACAGGACTTCCATCAACTTTTTAAATTAAAACATGTATAAGTAGCAATGCATATTCAATGTTGCTGTCGTAAATAAATAAATATGATTTCAGTGCTTTAAAAACTGTATTTTTCATAAGTGATGTTTTTTGTCGTTTAAATAAAATCCAGTATCCACTTCAACTCACCACCGACTCTGCGAATGGAAGCGGTACCAAATACGGATATTTTTCAACAATTTTTATAGCGATGGACTTGTATTGACTTGGAGTGGGGTAACTGAAAGGGAAAAAGCTTGTTGCAATAAAACGAATGAAAAACTCTGCACTCCAAAAACAATCCCATACTATTATTTTTGGCAAATACAATTGTAAAGCAACAAAATATTTCACAATTATTGAACCGCTAATCAATGACATATTTTTCAAAGCTTAAACAAGCCTGGAACCTGTAGCTAGCGGGATAGTTAATGACGATTGTGGCTATCGAAGGCTTGATTCAGACTGATCAAGCAACATGAAACTTACAAAGTAAAGCGGGTAATTCCGTGGTATAGATGGTCCATTAAGAGGGTCAGGTGCGCCTTTTGAAGAGCTTTCTGCTGATGAAGTGCATTTCTGAGGCTAGGGGGTAATGTTGTTTCATCGATTAAAAATGTGTCAGCCCAATTACCCTCATCGTGGTACTGAGCGTAGCGTGACTTCTTCGCTTTTCGAGAATTAGTGTAACCAGGGAAACTTTCAAAAACTGTAGGAAAGGTGATGTGTTCTGATAAGCCCAAAGATTCACCAGAGCCAGGCACCTCTGTCATCTCAGCTCTGTTGAAGAAACAATAATTCAGATAGAGTGCTCTCTTTACCATCTGCAATTATCAATGGTTCTCGAGGCTTGATCTTCTAAACAACACAAAAATAAAGGAGACTTCTAAACCTTCTAATGATAGATATATGGGAGCAGAATGTAGTTGCAGGCCCCATATTTTCTACACTGAACTAATTGGCAGTTGCTAAGAATGTATCTTATGTGGCGCATATTTCAGATAGACATGATATTTATCATGTTTGTTTATAGGTTTTCTTAATACGACGAGAAAGTCAACTGGTTGAGCGTCATTCGTCGTAACATTGGGAATACCGATGGATGAGCCTCAGAGTAGTCTTTAAAATCTTCATCACACACTCTTCGAAAAACCCACCGTATAGAATAAGGCTGAGCGGAGTTTCAACTGCCAACCTAATACACCCGAGTCATACGTGCTTTTCTAAGACCAGTACTAAGCTGACATGCGGTCGAACGCGAACACAGAAGCTTAACATCAACATAGACTTGGCATCAACTTTGCTCGTGAGCCTCAACAACTTGTGTAGAATAGGTGCATTATGATCACATTATTACCATCGATCCGCGTAATACAGCTCAAAATGGGCGTTATGTTACACACAATTCAGCAGTATTAATGTCACTAGATTGCTTAAATCGCATATTCACAAAAAAAAAATAAAAGAAAAACTCCGTAAAAATTCACCATATAAAAAATTCACTCTATTGAAAACTTTTCGGAGTACAGCTCCATCGTCAGTTTGAAAAATCTAGAACACAAATACAATCAGAAGTTAATGCAGTCTAAATTCAGAAATAAAAAATACAGAAGTTAAAGCTAAAATTTACAAACAAAAGACAGAGTAATAAGGTGAAAATCTATCTATTCACAATTTCCGGTGGATTTGATCTAAAGGCTGTATTACAACTAGGCCTCTCTTTGAAAATATACAATGATTCTAAAATTCAGAGATCGAAAGCACCTAAACTAGAAGCTAAAACCTTAGTCACTGTCGGACACTGGAACGTTGTACTGTTTGGCGTGAGTGTGCACAGCAGAATTACGAGGACGCAATAATAACTGTGCAGTCCTATAACTACATTTTTTGTGTTTTGCAACTCTAGAATAAAGATTGCGTGGCGTCATCGCTATGTACACAGTTGCACATCGCGCACAATTATCTTTATAAAATAGGCACTATCGCATGTGATATATCGCTGTATTTTTATTTCTGAATTTCGACAATCCATCAGTACAAACGCATATGAACATTTTTAATAATTATTTTTCAAATTGCGCCACATAACGCTAATTAGTTCATAAAATTGGTACTACAAACCACTAATCACCCATAAAAAGCCCATTGTATGTATATAACTTCAATGTTCATCGTTTCTTCATTGCATCTATGAAATTTCTAGTGTTCCTAACGTTGTCGCTATGTTCGCACAGTGTAGCATTTCAAAAATATCACGGTGGTAAATTTGCAGCAACGTGCCGACAGCATATAGCTATATCACCCAAATAAAAATTATTGATGGAGCCCCGATTGATTAATTATTGAAGGATAAAGGCGCAAACCAATGTCTTACATTGAAGGCTTGTCCGGCCTATGCTTCACCATTTACCTGCCGATGGAATGGACACTCTGCCATGAAATTTTTTTCATCAAAATCTACCTTTCGGCATCCATGGCGCATGGATGTATACTTTCGATGGCCACCTCTTGAAATTAATTTTTTTAAATGTTCCCTGTAGCACCTTATGTCGATGAAGAACTATCGTCTGCCTAGCCACTACACGCATTTCTTTCGTGCAACAATGCATTATTATATAAACTGATATGAATGGAATAAGACGTTCTTTCATGCATGTGAGACTAATCAAAGCTTCATATGTACGTCTATTTAGGTACCTGAGATTTCGATCTCTCAATCAACGAACAGACAACAATAAGAAGACATTCATTAGGATATGGATAGTTTCCTATCTATACCAGGTGCTACGGAGAACATAATTTTGTCGGGTATCAGAAGCAATATAGATTAAAAGTGTAGAAATAAAGAGGCAATTAACGTTATAATTTATTGTATGAGCCCTCATCTGTGCTTACAAAATGAACGAAATTGCGGTATGGAACAAGTAAATTAACAATACAGAGTACGATGGCCTGTCATGTCGGTCATCGCAATAAAAATACCATTCCTTATCATAGCCTCATAAATTTGCATCTCGTGTGTGACAAAACATGAGAAGTGACTGATGCTGAAATTATTTAGAACGAAAAATTTGCGGAAAACTTCATATAACAGGCTAACGGAGTTGCTTAATTCGCCGAACGATATTACATACGTTAGCTGAAATAAAAACTTGCACTCCCACACATCACCACACTAAAGTACCGCATCATCAGAACGTGATCTAAAGCAATCTATTAGGTAGATTTGGCTTTAATACTGGTTTACCAAATTCATACCGAGAATATGACGTCATAAATTAAAATAAATCGTTTTGAAATTCGAAACTGCTACCAGAAATTTCTTTTTGAACCCTCGATATACAAACTAACAAAAAATTTAGTTCGATAAATTTTTAAACGTGAGTTTACAAAGAAAAATGCTCACATTAAATCCAGCTAAACATATTACCCAAGCGTCGCAGTCAAACCAAGTTGCGGGGATCTTCGAATCGAACAAAATAAAACGTATACTAAGATTTTACAGTACGATCCCATATGAAATTCATCAGCAAAATAATTTACCTTTCAAAGTAACTCCATATTACACAAACTAAAATTGGGGAAAATTGTCAACCATATCATGCACATCGTCCCTTGGTGGTACAAAACTTCCAGCATCAAGAAGCATTTCTTCAGACGTGGACCACGATGGACCAGCATCAAACGTATCCCAACCAGTTGTCTGAGTATGGCTTGGATTGACTGCAGTTCGGCTTGAAGTAGCTACAGCCTCGCCAGCGATATGGCTTGAGTTTAAGACGCGAGCTGTCGATCCTTCTGGGCGACTTGGAGTTAGGGCATTTTCCTGATTAGTCTTAAGATTTATGGCTGCCCCTGTGGCGTCTTTCCTCTTTCCTCGTTGTCCCGACCAGTCAATAGCTCCTGTAAGACATAAAATTGCCCTAATTAATACTGCAATATGCAAAATATTCAATTTGTATTGTTCTGGATCACATGGAAAAGGAAATACTTGGGCAATTTTGAGACAGAAAACATGTAACAGGCTAAATTTATACTAACCTTTCAGTGCCAATCTAATTGCTGTTTTCACCTCGCATCGCGGTACCTGACTGTAGTCTGGTATTTGACTCAGGGCTCCTAAGAAAAAATTTAAATTGTTAATAATATACTTTGTTATACACATTATTGCTTTGCTTGATATACATGTTATACATATACAACAGGCATATTTTTCACGATGCAGCTGTGATTTCTCGTCAGTAGAAGTAACATTCTCAATTAAAGCCATAAGAAAAACGCAATGATTTTTGTAAAAATGTCTCACGTTCAATGGCAAGACACGATGGAGAGTTATCAAATTTCATCTTCGTTCGTTGTCGTCGAAGGCCAAGTCCGGTCATTGAAAAGGCTAATGCAAGTTCCCTCGTCAATAGGAGTTTCAACATCGAGGTAGCAGTCTTGTTTAGAGTAGAATCCTTAGACGTTACAAGAATTGGAATCTGAGAAGCAATTAAAGAACTTGTTCATTCTATTTACATAGTTAATTCAATTAACAACAGAGATGCACTTCCTCCAACAATATTTGAATCATATTTAACACAGATACACTTTGGCTCGAAGCCCAGTATAATCAACACCTTAAAATTGATCTTGTTATTTAATTTGATCAATTGGGCACATAATCTGATATCGAATTACTGATGTACGCGTAAATGAATGTTGTGTAAAAATTGAGAATGAACGATCGGAGAATTGATATACATTTAAATATTGTAAAATCATTCACAACACAGCCTACAGTTTTATACATAGGGAGCGACTCCCGGTCCCTATAGGGTATTACGAGTGCTATTCAGCTATCACAATTTATATCAATATAGCCATCGTCTGATATGGCACACTTACCAAATCTGATCGAGTCATTAGCGTTTGTAGCTCGTCTAGAGTCTTGGCAGGACAGAAGGTCGGTCGTGGAAAGGGCGCAACTGTCTCTTTTTTCGAAATATCTTTCAGCATTAAATTGTTTTCGAGTACAACAGCTTTAACTAAGCTGATATCGTTGATGTTTTTGTCAATCATCTTGATCATTCTTGTTATTTGTTCTTCCGCGAGGTCACTGAAGAGAAATAACAAGTAATGAGCGAAATAAAAGCTTGAGAATGTTGCAAGGATTTAGACTCTCTTAGCAATGTCGAAGTTCAGTTGAATCGAGAAATTATGACACGAATGGAGTCTCAGTGATATCGTTTAAAGCTAGAAAAATTTATAAATTAATCAACGTATGACGCAGTTCTAGCCCTGGTTATTTTGATCGTCATGCATACCAAAAACAAGGTAAGAGGAATCTGAGGAATATAAGAAATCTTTTTCTTACCCTATCCTTTTGCCTATATCCCGGTAACTACCCGTAGATAATATATTTGAATAGATTCGAATATATGTATACAACTCTAGTATTGCCTCCTTGATGTAGGCTGCATTGCACTATAAACTTCAGCTAACATTTCTCGGATTAATAATCTCGATGCTGTAATACGCTAATTTTTCGATATAATCGCCAGATTTGTCAATCCTTTACGAACCATAGGAGAGGTTTCTTCGACACGGCCGAAAAATTTGGACAGTTTACCAATTCTATTTTTACACTTACTTCGTTGAAGGATAAGCAATACATCGTGTTCTGCAGAAATTATTGAAATTTCATGGAGAACACTGTAATGAAGCTGCAATTCATTCAGATTTTCATTCGATGTTGTTCAATCAGTCAGGCTCACAATGCAAACTATCAACTATATGATGCAACCTAATGTGCGAGAAATTTCTAACCATAAACTAACACAAATTAGAACTGTTGGGAGATCTTCCACACATTAATATCTGAGAAATGTTAGCCACCGATCCAGATGCAGGAATGTCGGCTGCTAATTGGCGGTGCTTAAGTGTAGACGAATGGTTTCGGAAGATGAATGTAAAATTTCATCCCGAAGAAACTACCCGTGCACTTTGTAGCAGATACGGGAAAATTAAAGTTCAGCATAGCTATTCTACGGAACGTTTCTTCCAAGTGTTAGGAACTTTCCTTCTAGTATAATCAACAATAGCATGAGACAATTATTACTAGACAGGAGTAATTCTAGGTAAAAACTTGTGAAAAATTCAATCATTCTATAAAGGTAATGGCAATTTCTTACAAGCTGATCTTAGCTTGTATGAAAGAATTAAGAATCGCTCAGTATACATGAGTGGTTCCCAAAGTGGGCGATATCGCCCCCCTAAGGGCGGTGGAGAGATTTTGGGGGGGGGGGCGGTAAGGAAAAAGAGGGCGTTTGGGAGGCGATAGAGGGGCGGTAGTTCAAAGTCGAAGTCAGAAGTTCCAATATTTGTTTGAAGATTTGTACACAACATGTGCAGCACATGACTCCCAGCGATGATTTATTTCACCCAGATCTGTTTTTTTAACCTCTCCTGGGTTTACGTCTCGAACAAATTAACGGCCGGACTCGCGGCCCATCTCACGGCCAATTTCCAATTCAATGTTCAAGTAATACCTTTCTAACTTATGAACTTAACTCGATGAAACTTGGTACACGTATTCATTAGGACCTAACGGTAATGTTAAGCTCGTGAATTTTTTTTTATTTTGCCTTCATTTGTTTTTGCCATAGTTATATGGCAATACGGGCCGAAATTCACAGTAACGGGTAATCAAGAAATTTTTTCCAAACTATTGAGCAAATTCGAACGAAATTTTGAATTTACAAACCTCACTACCGAACGTTAATGTTTAGCTCATGAAAATGTATTCGATTGTGCCTTAGTTTGCGAGTTTTTCCATTTCACCTTCATTCGTGATTTAAACAGCAATACGTGCTTAAATTCGCAGTAATCAAAAAATTCCTTCCAAAACTACTGAATGGATTTGAACGAAACTTAGTATCTAAATACCTAACCACAGCAACGATGATGTTTAGCTCGCTACAATTTTTTCGTTTTGCCTTCGTTAGCTAGATAAACGATCATACGTAAACGGCTCTTGGTTAAACCGGCCGTTAGAAAAGAAGGTCGTTCCTCCTATATCTGTACAACTCGCAAACGAAAGCAAAATAGAAAAATTGTCGCGAGCTAAACATCGCCGTTGAGAGGTTAGGTATTTATATACAAAAGTTTCGTTGAAATCTGTTCAGTAGCTTAGAAGAAATTTCTTGATCGCCACGAATTTAAGCGACAAATTATCCGGCGATACGGGCCGAATATAAGGAAGTGTGAAATCAATAATGACTGTGAAATGAAAAAAAACTCGCAATCGAAGGTAAAATCGAAAATTTTTTAAAGCCGCTTGGTAGTTAGGAATGTATATTCAAAATTTCGTACAAATCTGTTCAGTAGTTTGGAAGAAATTCTTTAATCACTGCGAATTTCGGCCTTTATCGCAATATACAGTGGGGGGAAATAAATATTCGTACACTTGAAAAAACGTATTTTAATGTATGTAAGTACACAAACTTAACAGGAAAAGTGATTCAAATTATGTATAGAGACGCATAGTATTCAAAAATACTATCAAAAGAAGTTAAATCTCAATGCAACAAAAAACAATGCAACATGTTCACTTTTCGGGTGAAAAAAGTATTCGTACAAAACAATAAATCCGCATTATTTCAATTTAATACTTGGTTGACTACCCTTTATTCAGCTCAGCAGATACCAGTCTATTTCTATACGTCTCGACCAATGATTTGCAGATGCTGACTGGTATTTTATACCATTCTTCTTGGCACACCACCTTAAGATTCTCAATGTTTGTTGGGGACCTTTTCTTAATTTGAATCTTCATGTAGTTGCAAAATACGTTAACTATGGTTACTGATTACATTACTGGAACGTGCTACATGTTTCTAGTACATTCTGGAATGTTCTGGTGTGAAATATTAGTCAAAAGTTGTTTTGTACGAATACTTTTTTGACCCGAAGAATTTAACATGTTGCATTAATTTTTGTTGCATTGAGATTTAATTTCTATTGATGCTATTTTTGAATACAATGCGCCTCTATACATAATATAAATCACTTCTCCTGTTCAGTTTGTGTACTTACATACATTAAAATACGATTTTTCAAGTGTACGAATATTTTCCCCCCACTGTAACTCACGAATGAAGGTGAAATTTAAAATTTTTACCAGCTAAAAATCAACGTTAGGTTCTGATGAATATGTGTTCCTAGTTTCCTCGAGATGCGTTCGTTAGTTTGGGAGATATTACTTGATAGTTGAATTTGGAGATTGGTCATGCGACTGGCCACGAGTCCGGCCGTGAATTTGCACGAGACGTCCTAGGTTTCTAGTGCTTAAACAGTTAAAACAGCTTAAAAACATATTGGTTCACTAAATGGTGTTCATTTGTGAAATACACATTTGTGTTTAACATTTATCTATTAAAATTGCAGCGTACTAAATTTCAAGAAAGAAGCGTATGTTTTTATATGTGTCTGTGCATGGGGGGCGCTAGAAGTTCATTAGGGAGCCAAAGGGGGCGCCAGCCTGAAAAAGTTTGGGAACCACTGATATACATTATCCACTAGTATAAAAAGAATATGATAATCGCAAATGCGCAAGCCCTGCGTCATAATGAAATTTTCATAAATTCACAAGCAGAGTGCAGTAGTCTTTACGATAACAACGTATGATAGGTATAGCAAGTGGAAAATTTCAAGTGGAGGATGTTGCTTTATTGAACAAGTCGCATTTGATAGTTTGATTTCTTGCACTTATAGCAATATATTCTATTTTCCAGAAGCTTTTTCAGATGTGAAACACGTCACAATGCATATAATCGCTAACTGATGCAGAGGTAAGGTAGGTCAAGCATTAATTTTACAATCATTTACTCTCAAAATATTTATATAATCTACTGTTGAGAGTGAGCCTAAAAACATCTAATAGCTTATGAAAGCAGTTGATCAATTCAACATTGATAAACTGCATCAAGAAATATACAGGTAAAATGAATATCCGATCATATAAAAATACAATGGCTAAACATAAAGCATTCAATGTGCACAAAACATCTCACACATGTTTTTTGTCTTCTAAATGAGTTAACTTTAGAGCTCATAGCTGACAATATTTTGCTAACAGGGGCCACTGATAACTCATAGCAAAAATTATCGAACGTACGTGATACTAAATTCTTACATATTCTTCGTTCGGCATGGTTGTCTCGAGCATGGTGGAATTCAAAAGTTGACTATATCTATAGAAACACATGGCATGATAAAATAATTCTTTATAATGCCTTGTCAAGTCGGAACGAGGGACTAGGGTCAAATGCTACTTTTCATTACTGAAACCTATTATTGCAACAGCTGAGCAACATGCGTGGAACCGTTTCAATTAGTATATCATTATTGGTAGGTAATATTCTGTCCAATGCTCAGACGGATAGAAAAGGTACTATCACCTCATCGCAGATTATGTGATTACAGATTACATGACCGAAACTTCTTTACTATACCGAACCAAAATAATTTCGTGATGTTACAGATGAAGCTAGTTCAAACAGCCAATAAATGCTCGCATCACCTTGCGCTGGAAAAAATTCAAACGTATAATGGATATGAGAGCGAAGAATTCAGATATACAAATGACAGAAAATATCTTAGTTACCAAAAGTACAACAAATATTGGTAGTTACTGTAAATTACATAAGGTTCATTTAAAACGATATACATTGAGTTATGATCTAAAAGCTTTACTTGTAGATCGAGATCGTTCAATCGAGAAGCAAATTTTTGACCTAACATTTTACTGGCGTTGAAAATTGAGACGAGTTTCTGCGAAGTTCCAAATTAATTTGAGAGAAATAGTGAGAGGTCTCAATCGCCAATAGAAATTCACATTCACATTTTACCCGCATTTTTTGTTGACAATTCTCAAAGTTTTACTTGTATCAACAGTATCTTATTTTCTAATTCAACCTAGACAGTTTAATCACTTTTAAATGATGCATCAGATGCAAAAACTAGTCGTTTAGAAATAGTTCAGGTGTTTAGGTGTTCAAGAATGGAACGTTCGGTATTCAGTGATTTTAGAACACCCGTCAGGAAAGGGGATTTAGAAATTGAATCTATTTGGACGATAACTTTCTGGATAAAATTCAGAGTATTTCTATGTTTTTTGTGGTAAAAACTGTTTAATACGAAGCAGGAAGCAAATAGTACACTGAGCCCTTGGAAGTACCCAGAAGTTTTACACAGCACAACGTTTCCGGTCATGACTCTGCCTGCCATCACTCCATCCTCTTGTTCAAGGACCAATAATGGCTCGTTCTCACTATTCTGCTCAAGCATAAATATGATCTCATTTTAGAAGGATCATTAGATAAATTGTAACTATTGACTAAATTGGCCTTTATGGCATAACAAATTTAGAAGTAAAGAAAACGCTAATTAAATTTAACGTATATTCAATGAAAAAATTTTGCAGAAAATCTCCGTTGTGAGTTCAAAAACTTTATAAAATACAACAACAATCAATAGTGAAAATCAAATTTGGGTTTTCACTACTGAATTTACTTGTATGATACGAAGCTTTGATGATGGGCATGGCCTCCGAAACGTTTTCATTGAAGACACGGTGAATTTATTTCACATTTTCTTTCCTTTTAAGCTCTTAGTGAACTTGCGGTTTAAGCAGACTAGTGATATAAGTATTTATTTCAATAATAATAACTAGAAAATGAACCCTAGAGTTAGGGGTCGGGAAATTCAATCTCTCTGCATATGAGGCCGAGAGTTTAAAGCCTCCACACTTGAGTTTAAAGCCACAATCGCCAAAAAATATTACCTGAATCTAGAGTGAATGATAGAAATAGGGCAAAAAGTTAGAACAAAGTTAAAATAAAGAAAAGTTAGAATTAATGCAAAAGGTTAACAGAAACCTCCATTTCGATTCATTCATAGTTATTTTCATTCAATGTTTGAGCAAACTAGTAATTTGTCAAGAATAATTTATAAGTTTTTCTTACCAAAGTAATTTCAGTAGAGGATGGAAGTGTCTCTTTCATCAGTTTAGGAAGTGAGGCCATTGCCATTTCGGCGATAGCAGTATCTGTTTTAAATAATTAGCTTTTGTTAGGAAATCTGTCGGCTTTGCTCATTCGTGCCATTTTCTCCAATAAATAGTAGGTACAAAATTAACTGTACGCCTCAAAATGCAGTGAGTAATTTTTTTTAATATTTCAATTCTTCTATCATCTTAAAGTATGTAGTAAGTTAAGAATTTGAATTTTGATTACCAATATGTTTTTGTCAAATAAAACGTAAGAACACCTTTACAAATTCAAAAACTGAATTTTATCAAAATGCTAATCTAACAAGTACGTATAGAGGTTAATAGTTGTGCAAATAGTGAAGTAGAAATGGATCAATCAATGCAACATTAAATAACTTTTTTACGCTGCAAGTCTCCCATTTAATTGGTATATACAATTGAACTGGGCTATATTTTAACAAAAAAAATCCATGCCCTAAAAATCCAGATCAATGCTCTCTGATTCGTCAGACCCACATTTATTGCAAATCAATCTAAAACACTTCCAATATTATTGAAATTCGAAAAGAGCACAGTAATCTCAGAAATTCGTTTCCCGAAGGAGAGGATGAAGTTTCTTTGGGATTTCAAACTAAAAGGCAAATACGTTTTATGGTGACTAAGTTCGAACAGATCGTTGAGTAATTTAGGTTATTTAATTTCAAAATAATGAATTTTATCTGGGATGACAGGATCCAGATCCATACAGAAACTTGAAAGGATTATCCATCCCAAGCAAAACCAAACCAAAGTACCCATCCCTTGGCAAACCAAAAACAAACCTCTAGTCATCATCAACAAAATAACATTGAAAAGTACCTCACCATTATCTGCCGAAATCATTGCACCATCAGCAGTTAATCGAATGATGGACTTGGCATACTTCTTCAAAAAAACAGTGATTACAGCAGGTAAGTCTACTTCGGTTATGCGTCGGAATTCTTCGAGTAACTGCAGGTGGAAGGGTGCATTACTTCAACAATTAGATGGTGGTCCTACTTATAACAGATTTCATTTACATTCGGAGTCATATTCAACACATGCAGCTTAAAGAAATGATTCTTCTTTCAAGCTTGTTAATGTTTTTGAGATTGGAAAAATCATATTTGGGCTGGTTTCTCTGAAGAAAAAATTATGGTAAATAAAGTATGTGCATAATGCATAGCCATTGCCATGTCATATCAGCTACTAGCTTTTGTAAATGTAGCATAAGGAAAAAACTTCACATCCTTTTTAGTGACAACGGATACATTCACATCATTTCAAACGTCTATAAAGAGATGGAGCTGATGAAATGAAGAAATTACTGACCGACTTAAAACGGCATCACATTTACCTGATTAGGGGTGAACAGACATGGATATAACTCCTTCACATTTTCTGAAGAGGGTAGGTCGGTAAAGATATATCGCCGCCTGTCGGCAAACGTGCATTTCAGTGATGTGTTGATGGCATCATGATTTGGCTGCTCTTTCATCACCTCACTTTTCATAAACTGAATATGTGCGTTGATGCTAGCGTCATCTTCACTTTTATCTCGAGTAGGTAAGAAGTTGGGACATCCAAAACCAAGAGGACGTTTCCTTTTCAGTGTCCCCTGACATTTATTTGCTTTATATAACTGATTTTTCATCCTCATGTGCTCAACCTCCGGCAAGTCTCGAACCTCAGTTCTTCTTTTATTTCGCAACTTGTGTGATAGTCTGTACCTCCAGTAACTCTGAAAATTCAAACAATTTCTTATCATAATTGATAATGTGATTTTTTTATATATAAAGTGAACTTTTCTGAAAACAATACAGCTGTTATATGTTATATCTTGCTCTGTTCCGGATTTCCATTATCGCTAGTATACTCTCAGTTACTATTGGAAATGATTCAACAGAAGCAAATGTAATGCAACTGACCACCTTAACCCAATCGGAAAACCAGATGCAATAACATGTAACATTTTTTGTGTAAAAACAGTTTAAAGTATTGCACCATCTTAAGTAACTAAAAATTGGCTGATGTGTGGTAAATGATGAATGAAATAAAAGAAAATGTAATGTGAATAAATGATCAGGGTTCACTCACTTCAGCATCATGCTGTGTCAGTCCATTGCCAAGGTGAGGGTACATTGTAAGCAGAGCCACTGCCACAGACTTAAACTGAGATGGAGTTGGGTAACTGCATGTCAAAACAAGTACATAAACAGGGGTAAATTCATAATCACTACAAACAAAATATTAGAGGTAATTCCGCCCAAGCTCTGGGAATCAACTATAGAGCAGCAAATTGATATTATGATTGCCACGAACTCACACGGATGACAATTTGGAAGCAGAAAACAATTAATTGCAAAGAACTGCAACAAGTCTCAGACTTGGAAGTTGGAGACTTGCACAAGAGAATATCATAATTGTAAGAATTGAAATACAGATAACTAAACTTCGTCCAATAGATGGAATTCACATTAGAGATTGTATGTTTCAAAAATGGCAGTAGAAATTTATCAACAAAAATTGTTTGAACTTTTATACTGGACAACACACACCCTATTTTAGCAATATTCCTATTTCTACTAAAATTATCTCTTGAGTGAGATGATCAATTTTATTACTACCTTGTTTACTCACCACAGAATTTAAATATTTGTAATATCTGATGTTTTAAAAATGTAACAAGTCACTTAGGAAGAAATTTATCAAATACACCAGACAAAATTGATAACCAATTGACGGATATATTGCAAACAAATATTTCATGGGTACTATTAAAAAATTATATCAAACTAAAATTCATTAGGTTCACTTACATTGAATATGACAGAATTGTCTCATACAAACTCTGTATAAGAGCTCTTTGATGCCTAGGCAGAAGCGGAGTTTTCTTTTCTAAGGCTTGTTGAAGAGATGGATGAAATTTATCAAAATCTATGGGAAAAACTAGTGGCCAATTTTTATTCCTTCTACCAGAAACTCCATCACTTTTTGTAGAAGCCAGATCAATGGAACAGCTGGGTTTAGTTATATCAATATTGTCAATTCCATGTTGAAAAGCATTTAAAGATCCAGATAGACAATTTTTGGAGTTAGTAGCATCAACTTGCTCGGGAGGGCTTTGTTGAGGCTGTACGGGATTAGATGAGCATGATTGCAGCGCCACAGAAACCGGAATGTTAGCGGAAACGACATCCAATGTTTCCCTGAAATGAAAAGAAGACATGACCAAAAACTATGCTGAGTAAAATCTACTATGTGAAATTGAATTTTTTTGTAAATGAATCAAGTTTGGCCACTTGCATTTTAACAAAATTACCAACTAATTGGCTTCTTGAGACAAAAAAACAATTGCAAAGATATACTTCTAGAGAAAAGCAAGTATTATACCTATAGACTTAGAAAATGAATGTCAGAGCTGAGCCTGAAGCAGGATGTTTCAACCAGTGTAATACAATTATTGCAGAGCAATAACATACTGGGCTCAATATAAACCATTCACTGCATTAATGCCTCATACTTCAGTGCTAATAGCTGTTTTGTGGAATTTTTAATTAGAATAAAATTTTTCTCTAGTACAATAGATGGAAATTTGTGAAAATAATTCAGATTAACTCATAATTTTATTTTCATTTCCAAGACTCATTATTGACTTATAAATTGAAAAAAATGCTTTGCAAAACAGTTTTAGCATCAACTACCTACTGAAACTAATCAAATAACTAAACTGAATAAACAGCCTCACAGAAAAAATATGGTAATAGTTTTTTAATGCTCAATCTATGATCCAAATATTGCAGCCAGATTCCTAACATAGGTGGCACAAATCTTCAATAAAATTCCAGAATATATTTTGTTGTACTTGGGAGTGATCATGCAAGGGCTTTATATATAAATCATGAATATTGAAATATTGCAATAAATGATCATCAGAAATAGATGCAAGAACAAAAACAATTTTTTTCTTTTTTCTGCCTAAATACCATATATAGATGTTTAGCTTGCAATTTGTGTAAACTTCAAAATGGAAGTATGGATTACAATCAATTCAAATCTAAATCCAAAGATGGAAACAATGCTCATTTTTCAAGATATTAGAGGGCTAATCAGTGATAACTGATCAGGGCATTTTAAATTTTATGCTAGGCTTTTCAAGATTTTCAATCAGTTTATTATTTTTTTCAATCATAAATTAAATTCTTGAATAAACCCTCAAAAAAATGCCAAGAGAAATACCAATTTTTCCAGAATACAAATTATCTGGTAAATCCGTTCATCACCAAAAGTAACCAACTATTTTTTTGATAACACAGGTCAAAATCATTTGTAGAAAGATGTCAGTAAGACAGCTGGTGGGAATAGCCATACCTTCCCAACAATTAAAATAAGGCAAAACCTGTGAAATAAGTAAATATTTATTTTTTATTTTTTGTGTCACCAGGGGAGTTTGGATCAATATTGCACTTCCTAAATAATATTAGAATTATTGCTAGTGACAATAGTTCATGAAAGATTTTTATGCATTCAGATATTTTCAAGTGATAAGGACAGTGTACTGAACGGATTTAATGGACCAAATGAACTGAGTTCCTTTGGTCACCTTTTGTCACTAAATATTTTTGTGCATTTCAAATAGTAATTCTAATTGGTCACTTCAATCATTTCATAGCAAAAGCTCCCTTAAAAAATCAAGAACTTAAACAGATTGAATTTTCAAACAGAAAATAATACAATCGCTGTGAAAAAGAATTACGCAGAATGCCAGAAAACCATGTCAAAAAAACTTCACACATTATCATTATAGATGCAAGAAATAGTTTATGGCTTGTTTTTGGAACTCTAAATGAGTACTTGGCAAGCATGGGGAATCAGAGAGAATCTATCAACCCAAGCAACAAACTCGGGTATAACTAAATATCACTTATCTCAAAAGATTAAGTGCAGAAAATGCAAGGCAATTTCCAAGATGTTAAAAAGTTAAGAAATTTTTTCAAAATGCTCAAGGTTTAAATAGGACAGCAGGCCTTCTCCATTTATCTTAATGGATTGAAATATGTATGCATCAGTAATTTGATAAATTACCTTTCCCATACATAATTGATTAATATGAACATTGCCAGGTTTAAATTGAGCACACAAATTACATGGGTAGTTGTTAAATTATACAGCAGGTTGACAGTCAAGAAATCAATCTTCTGTGAAAAATTGGCAGTTAGGTGTGTCTGCAGATTACCCAAACTGCCAAGAAATGGGTATGGTGTTTGCACTGACAAAGTCGAATCATGGGAACTATCAGGTAAAAATGTGTGGTGACATATTATGATGCTACAGCAGACATATCAAACAATAAAAATGCAAAAGGGTATGTAGTTATTTTCAATAACACATAAATAAAATGTAAATACTTGATAAAAAATTCATTTTCAAAAATACTCAGCTGTTTTTACAAGTCATTCATTCCATATCGATAGCAAAACCACAAGCTTGCTGGTTGTGCCTGTGAGCCAGTCACAAAATCCTATTGAATTGGTTGTATAGTACCTACTGAACTTCATGATTGTGAAAAACATCCCACTGAGAAATGTTGAGTGCCTTATATATGTAGGTACTTCCAGAGTAGGTGAAGAATGTACAAAACAATCAAAAAAGAAAATAGTAAATACAAAAAATTATCATGTTATTAATTGGATCTGTATTCAAACTTGGCATAAATTGCTCAAATCAATCAGTGTGGCAAGAACAAAAAAGAAATTTGGAAGATTATTGGCAGAGATCTCTTCCAAGGGCCAACAAATAAAGAGAAAACATGGAATATACCTACACTCTTATGCCTACTAGATACTTATATAGGTACCTACTTATACTCTAGAAGTCTAGATAGCTAGAAATAGGGTACCTACTTATGACCTAAATTAACTATTCCTCTGTCCTAAATAAGCCTCTACCTTACTCTTCAGAACATCAATTGCACGAATATCATTAGGGCTGGGTCAAAAAAGGACCTCTATAAGTAATTATCATTAAATCACTAATTGTCATTTATCATTTTACATCAATAACAAGAGTTACTGTACCACAATGAATATATGTATCAAATGGTTGTTTAAGCAATACAAATTGTTTGCTTCAGCTCACATTCATGCTTCCTCCTGCTACTAGGAGCTATCAAAGTTACCCATGCTGCTAGCAAAGGTACCTTGATTGTTGACTAGAAGATTTTTTAACGAGTTCCCATTCAC
This sequence comes from Hyalella azteca, assembly GCF_000764305.2. NCBI lineage: Eukaryota > Metazoa > Arthropoda > Malacostraca > Amphipoda > Hyalellidae > Hyalella > Hyalella azteca. The sequence continues at coordinate 3,684 of NW_025945896.1, read as the reverse complement.
TTTTATTTAATCAAAAAAGTGGGCAAACTTTTCAATGCCCAATAAATTATTGGTTGAAGGTTGTAAAAAATAAATTTAACCCTCTAGTGGGCATGCATTGAAATATCCCCAAATTAAAATTTCAGAAACCATTTCAAGAAAGTAAGGCGTAGTACGTACTATACAAAATATTTATTCAAATGTATTTTTGAAAATTTTGCCCATTGAAGTTGAAATGGCACTTAAAGAATTCAATAAATGCAGTCAGTACACAAAATTTTTATTTTAATTAATATTTAGTTTATAGTTTATGCAATTGAAAAATTAGGGGTATATATTGATACTTCCACCTTTTGAAAAAATGTGGAAAGCATCTATTCCATCATCCGAGTCAAAACCTTTATTTGAATGCTCATATTTTGATCTGTGGACAGTGCAGGTGGTGGGGGCTATGGATGGAACGACAGTCAGATAATTAGTGATTGACTGAGGCATGATAAGGAAGCCTTAAAAACAAACAGAAAGCCGTGGTGGGGCTTTTTGTGAGGCAATTTCAAGTGATCATATACAGCAACGTGCCCGTGAAAGGGTTAAATAGGTAAATAATTTAATCTTCAGTGTAGACAAGTTTTACAATCACATGAACATGGTTTCTGAAATGTTTTATTTTATTCTTTTCATCATTAAAAATAAGCTATTATGAATCAAGTCAGATTGAGGATATTTTGGATCATGAAGAAGAAACTAGGGCATTTGCATTCAGTAACTCTAATTATGTACTTATATTATCAGTCTGCTAATATCGCAAGTTCACAAGGAATTTAAAAGCAAAGAAAATTCACCATATCGATATTGAAAACGTTTCAGAGTCCAGCTCCATCATCTTAACCTAAAACAACTTAGTCCCTAGGACTAAGTTGTTCCAATTGAGTCCAGTTTTTTTTATATATAATGTTAGGTCTTGTTTAGGTTCTAGGTCTGTCCTAGAATTTTGATATAATAATATGATTTTATTCATTTTTAGTTTTTCTAACTGATGATGGAGCTGGACTCTGAAACGTTTTCAATATCAATATGGTGAATTTGCTTTGTGTTTTCTTTGCTTTTAAATTCCTTGTGAACTCTAATTATCTTATGATCATATCCTCCATATGAAAAACTGATAAAGTTTTTCATCTGGACCAAAAAAAAAAACAATACAATGTCCAGAAAAAACTGAAAGTGATATAATATCCAATTTCAGTCTATCCTTACCCAAATAGCTCTTAAAATAAGCACTGTGAAAACTTACTTCAACAAAGAAATTGCATACATACCTTACCTTTTAAAGAGCAATCATAACACAGACCTGCATCTTCAATAGTCATGACAAATTTTTCAAATGTTTCACAGGCAAAAACTTTTCACGCTTTATCTTGAATTAGTCATCACTTGCAATATTTTCTGGTCACAACCTCAAGCCAGGGTAATAAACTCAACGAGAATAAATATTTTCTGTACACTCAAAGCCAAATAAGCACGAATAAAATTTGGCCAAAAATTAACAAATTTCCTTTCAGTTTTTCCATTCAAGATAGATTATTTGAACCACCATCACAAAAATCTTCACCATGCTATCACCATCACTTCTTTTCCAATGAGCCCAATACTAAATAACACCATCGAGGCTGCATTAACATTTACACCCTAAGTCGGAATTACCCATAGATTATTTTCCACCACATTTCAATTACAAAAATTTCCCGGAACAAAATTGTACCACTAGCAAATTAGAACATGAAAAATATGTCCTATTAGCAAAAAGTACATAAGAATTGGGGCCACACTGAGAAGGCTTTGAGCGAGCAAGTATGATCAATTTCATGACAGAAAACATGTTGATCGCTACTTTAACATTGTGTTTTCTTATGATCGCTACTTTAACATTGCTTTCTAAATGCATGGTGCAATAAATAATGGAATGGCATGTTCATAGTCATTTTAAAAAAGGCCCAAACATTAGAGAAACGAGAATTCACTGAATGCTTTCAGCATGGGCACGTACTTCAAATTTAAAATAAATTTCTAAACCTCGTATATTGCTTTCTGGACATGTCAGAGGTCAAGTTTCAAGAAAAAATCTAACATGAAATAGAAATGATGAAGAGAACAAGTATATATGCCACTGAACTACAGCAAAGCAATTGCAACATTAACACATATTGTAGTTTAAATATGAGTCAGAGTGACTTAGGGACGACTGTGTGACTAGTTGATGGCAGCAGGACGTGAAGTGGCGCTCAGAGCAGACCAGCACAGACCAGCACAGAACAACTGCCATGCAAATGCCTTCCAAATTGATAGGAAATTGCGGGCTCATAAGCGCTCTCAGTGTGGCAGCGGGTAACGTGATAAATGCTAGGGTGGGTGAGAAGATGGTGAGAAAAGAGGGTGAGAAGAGATTGAGAAGAGAGTGAGAAAAGAGGGTATGAAAAGAAATTGAGAAAAGAGGGTGAGAAAAGGGGGAAAGAGAGAAGAAGGTGAGAAAAGAGCGTGAGAAAAGAGGGTAAGAAAAATGGTTGAGAAAAGAGGGTGAGAAAAGAAGGTGAGGAGAGGGTGAGAAAAGAGGGTATGAAAAGAGGTTGAGAAAAGAGGGTGAGAAAAAGGGGTGAGAGAAGAAGGTGAGAAAAGAGCATGAGAAAAGAGCGTGAGAAAAGAGGGTAAGAAAAGAGGTTGAGAAAAGAGGGTAAGAAAAGAGGTTGAGAAAAGAGGGTGAGAAAAGAGAGTGAGAAAAGAAGGTGAGGAGAGGGTGAGAAGAGCATGAGAAAAGAAGGTGAGAGAAGAGAGTGAGGAGAGGGTGAGAAAAAAAGTTGAGAAAAATAGGTGAGAAGAGAAGGTGAGAAAAGAGGGTGAGAAGAGGGTGAGAAGATGGGGAGAAGAGAGTGAGAAGTGGGTAAAAAGAGGGTGAAAAGAGGGAGAAAAAAGGGTAAAAAGAGAGTGAGAAGAGGGTGAAGAGGGTAAAAAAAGAGTGAGAAGAGGGTGAAGAGGGTGAAAAGAGGGTGAAAAGAGGCTGAAAAAAGGGTAAGAAGAGGGTGACAAGAGGGTGAACAGAGGGTAAAAAGATGGTTAAAGGAAGGAGAAATGAGGGTGAAAAGAGGGTGAGAAGGTGGAAAGAGGGAGAAAAGAGGGTAAAAAGTGAGTGAGAAGAGGGTGAAAAAAGGGTGAGAAGAAGGTGAAAAGTGGGTAAAAAGAGAGTGAGAAGAGAGTGAGAAGGTGAAAAAAGGGTGAGAAGAAGGTGAAAAGTGGGTAAAAAGAAAGTGAGAAGCGAGTGAGAAGAGGCTGAAAAGAGGGTGAAAAAGGTGGAAAGGGGGTGAAAAGATGAAGAAGATAGGGAGATGAGAAGGAGAGACATCAGGCGACAGAAAGGAGGGGCGAGAAAAAGAGGGCACTGGTGGGGGCAAATTGAGAAGAGAATGAAGCTGGAATTGGGTGTGTGTGAGGCAGGAGGTGTGTGTGAGGCAGGAGGTGTGTGTGAGGCAGGTGTGTGTGAGGCAGGAGGTGTGTGAGGCAGGAGGTGTGTGTGAGGCAAGAGGTGTGTGAGGCAGGTGTGTGAGGCAGGAGGTGTGTGTGAGGCAGGAGGTGTGTGTGAGGCAGGAGGTGTGTGTGAGGCAGGTGTGTGTGAGGCAGGAGGTGTGTGAGGCAGGAGGTGTGTGAGGCAGGTGTGTG